>NW_027640722.1:0-121000 GCF_949752795.1 Hyperoodon ampullatus | reverse complement strand
GAATGACCCTATCTACAACGACAGCTGGATGTGGCATAAGGCTGGACACTTGGGACTGAGAGGCTTGGTGAGAGTGGGTGAGCAAATGCAGACCCTTTAAAACAATAATATGTGAAAACCATTCCATGGGTCTCAACTCTGCAGGTTGAAGGAACTATTACTACAGCTATAACATGTACGGAAAACCTAGAGAACGGACACACTGTGAATACGAAAGGTTTCTAAAACTCAAAGAATAGTCCCTCTCCTGGTGCTCTGGTTTGACTTTCCACCTGCTTTATTATCAGTCTCCCAAGTTGAAGAGACAGCCACTTTAACCTGCTGGGTCACACAGGTTGCCAATTTGGCAGAGGATGAAAGGGAAGAGGGAGAAACAATGAGAGAGTAGCTGTTAGGTATTTGGACGGGCACATGTCACAATAATTTCCCGGTAGGAAGAAGAATTAACAAAAGTCTCAGCCACCCACCGGGAACCAGTATACGTCCTGAACCAAAATTTTGGACTTGTGTTCAGCTCACAAAAAACGAGTTGAAAAATGGAGCTCAGGGGCACAGCAATTCAAAAACTGGCAGAGTAATAAAGGACAACTATCGTCCAAAAATCTGTTGAGGGAAGGAAACGAGGTGGATTTGAAAGGCAGGCAGAATAGCAGGAAACAGATTTCAAGAGGTACGTTGGAATCGCCTTTAAAGCACAGGAACAGTGGCACAACTTCGACAATAATGCACTTGGCCAAAAAGGGCGTATGCGTTTTCTCCTGAATATATTCAGGGGAAAATGCATACGCCCTTTTTGGCCAAGCAAGAAAGCGGGCAATGCAAATCTGCACTACAAAGAATTATCACTTCCCACTGGTCAAAAGGGACAGCCACAAAATGTGTAAAATCCAGAAAGGCAAGACAGGCCCTGGAGAACAGGGAGCCTTGTTATGCTGATGGGCGGGATGTAAATTGCCAACTGCCTCCCTGGAGGAATGCATTGTGTGGCCTAAAACAAGTAAACAACAGAGCTACAGACCCAACGGCACTTCCAGTCTAGGGAATATACCTTGGGAAAACTGAAAATCAGTAAGAAAGAACCACCTCAAAATTTAGGGCTGCACGGCTTACAAGAACCTCAACTTGGGTACACATTAAATATCCCAGGAAATATAAAAATGGTTCAAAATATTGTGGTACTTACGTACGATGGAATATCCCTCAACCATGAAATAAAAGTCATAAGACCAGTAGCAGCAAAATGAGTGGATTCAGGTACGATGATTCTAAGTGAAATAAGTCACACAGAAAAAGAAACTTATCATAAGATATCACTTATGAAGATCCTGTAAACATGGCTACACTTGAACTGAGTTACGAAAGAGAACAGAGTCTCACATTTAGAAAACACTCTTATGCCTGCTTAAGGGGGAAGGAGAGGTGGGGTGATGCATAAAACCAGAGTTTGATATAAGCACAGGTACCGTTCCAAAAACCAACTATGGAATAGACAAGACCTACACCTTCCTCAGTGAAAGGGACTCAAAACCCCATATTTCCCGCAGAGGAATATATCTGACTAGTAAGAATCTTAAAACCTATGTATTCATGTGTCTCCGTAAGGGAAACAAGTGTGTCTAGACTGGCATAAACATGGCAGCGAGAATCAGCTCAAACCCACTATAAAAAGGAATTTCAAAAACAAAACAAAAAAACTGGGAAATTGTTTACAATTCCTTCAGGGTCTCTGATGAAACCTGGAATGACCCTATCTACAACGACAGCTGGATGTGGCATAAGGCTGGACACTTGGGACTGAGAGGATTGGTGAGATTGGGTGAGCAAATGCAGACCATTTAAAGCAATAATGCATGGCACCCATTCCATGGGTCCCAACTCTCCAGGTTGAAGGGAATATTACTACAGCTATAACATGTACGGGAAACCTAGAGAACGGACACACTGTGAATACGAAAGGTTTCTAAAACTCAACAAATAGTCCCTATCCTGGTGCTCCGGTTTGACTTTCCATCTGCTTTACTATCAACCTCCCAACTTGGAGAGACAGCCCCTTTAACCTCCTGGTTCGCACAGGTTGCCAATTTGGCAGAGGATGAAAGGGAAGAGGGAGAACCAATGAGAGAGTAGCTGTTAGGCATTTGGACGGGCACATATCACTGTAATTTCCCGGCAAGAAGAAGAATTAACCAAAGTCTCAGCAAACCACCGGGAACCAGTATAGGTCCTGAAACAAAATTTTGGACTTGCGGTCAGCTCACAAAAAACGAGTTGAACAATGGAGCTCAGGGGCACAGCAATTCACAAACTGGCTGAGTAATAAAGGACAACTATCGTCCAAAAATCTGTTGAGGGAAGGCAACGAGGTGGACTTGAAAGCGAGGTAGAATAGCAGGAAACAGATTTCAAGAGGTACGTTGGAATCGCCTTTAAAGCACAGCAAGAGGGGCACAACATCGACAATGATGCACTTGGCCAAAAAGGGCGTATGCGTTTTCTCCTGAATATATTCAGGAGAAAACGCATACGCCCTTTTTGGCCAAACAAGCAAGCGGGCAATGCAAAACTGCACTACAAAGAAGTATCACTTCCCACCGGTGAAAAGGGACATCCACAAAATGTGTAAAAACCAGAAAGGCAAGACAGGCCCTGGAGAACAGGGAGCCTTGTTATGCTGATGGGCGGGATGTAAATTGCCAACTGCCTCTCTGGAGGAGTGCATTGTGTTCCCTAAAACAAGTAAACAACAGAGCTACAGAGCCAAGGGCACTTCCAGTCTAGGGAATATACCTTGGGAAAACTGAAAATCAATAAGACAGAGCCACCCCAAAATTTAGGGCTGCACTGCTTACAAGGACCTCAACATGGGTACACCTTAAATATCCCAGGAAATATAAAAATGGTTCAAAAAATTGTGGTACTTACGTACGATGGAATATCCCTCAGCCATGAAATCAATGTCATAAGACCAGTAGCAGCAAAATGGGTGGATTCAGGTACGATGATTCTTAGTGAAATAAGTCACACAGAAAAAGAAACTTATCATAAGATATCACTTATGAAGATCCTGTAAACATGGCTACACTTGAACTGAGTTAGGAAAGAGAACAGTGTCTCACATTTAGAAAACACTCTTATGCCTGCTTAAGGGGGAAGGAGAGGTGGAGTGATGAATAAAACCAGAGTTTGATATAAGCACAGGTACCGTTCCAAAAACCAACTATGGAATAGACAAGACCTACACCTTCCTCAGTGAAAGGGACTCAAAACCCCATATTTCCCACAGAGGAATATATCTCACTAGTAAGAATCTTAAAACCTATGTATTGATATGTCTCCGTAAGGGAATCAAGTGTCTAGACTGGCATAAACATGGCAGCGAGAATCAGCTCAAACCCACTATAAAAAGGAATTTCAAAAACAAAACAAAAAAACTGGGAAATTGTTTACAATTCCTTCAGGGTCTCTGATGAAACCTGGAATGACACCATCTACAACGACAGCTGGATGTGGCATAAGGCTGGACACTTGGGACTGAGAGGATTGGTGAGATTGGGTGAGAAAATGCAGACCCTTTAAAGCAATAATGCATGACACACATTCCATGGGTCCCAACTCTCCAGGTTGAAGGGAGTATTACTACAGCTATAACATGTACGGGAAACCTAGAGAACGGACACACTGTGAATACAAAAGGTTTCTAAAACTCAACGAATAGTCCCTCTCCTGGTGCTCCAGTTTGACTTTCCATCTGCTTTACTATCAACCTCCCAACTTGGAGAGACAGCCCCTTTAACCTCCTGGTTCGCACAGGTTGCCAATTTGGCAGAGGAGGAAAGGGAAGAGTGAGAACCAATGAGAGAGTAGCTGTTAGGCATTTGGACGGGCACATATCACTCTAACTTCCCGGCAGGAAGAAGAATTAACCAAAGTCTCAGCCCCCCACCGGGAACCAGCATAGGTCCTGAACCAAAATGTTGGACTTGCGGTCAGCTCATAAAAAACTAGTTGAAAAATGGAGCTCAGGGGCACAGCAATTCACAAACTGGCCGAGTAATAAAGGACAACTATCGTCCAAAAATCTGTTGAGGGAAGACAACGAGGCGGACTTGAAAGCGAGGCAGAATAGCAGGAAACAGATTTCAAGAGGTACGTTGGAATCGCATTTAAAGCACAGGAAGAGGGGCACAACTTCGACAATGATGCACTTGGCCAAAAAGGGCGTATGCGTTTTCTCCTGAATATATTCAGGAGAAAACGCATACGCCCTTTTTGGCCAAGCAAGCAAGCGGGCAATTGAAATCTGCACTACAAAGAAGTATCACTTCCCACCGGTCAAAAGGGACATCCACAAAATGTTTAAAAACCAGAAAGGCAAGACAGGCCCTGGAGAACAGGGAGCCTTGTTATGCTGATGGGCGGGATGTAAATTGCCAACTGCCTCTCTGGAGGAGTATATTGTGTTCCCTAAAACAAGTAAAGAACAGAGCTACAGAGCCAAGGGCACTTCCAGTCTAGGGAATATACCTTGGGAAAACTGAAAATCAATAAGAGAGAGCCACCCCAAAATTTAGGGCTGCACTGCTTACATGGACCTCAACTTGGGTACACATTAAATATCCCAGGAAATATAAACATGGTTCAAAAAATTGTGGTACTTACGTACAATGGAATATCCCTCAGCCATGAAATCAATGTCATAAGACCAGTAGCAGCAAAATGGGTGGATTCAGGTACGATGATTCTAAGTGAAATAAGTCACACAGAAAAAGAAACTTATCATAAGATATCACTTATGAAGATCCTATAAACATGGCAACACTTGAACTGATTTAGGAAAGAGAACAGTGTCTCACATTTAGAAAACACTGTTTTGTCTGCTTAAGGGGGAAGGAGAGGTGGGGTGATGCATAAAACCAGAGTTTGATATAAGCACAGGTACCGTTCCAAAAACCAACTATGGAATAGACAAGACCTACACCTTCCTCAGTGAAAGGGACTCAAAACCCCATATTTCCCGCAGAGGAATATATCTGACTAGTAAGAATCTTAAAACCTATGTATTGATATGTCTCCGTAAGGGAATCAAGTGTGTCTAGACTGGCATATACATGGCAGTGAGAATCAGCTCAAACCCACTATAAAAAGGAATTTCAAAAACAAAACAAAAAAACTGGGAAATTCTTTACAATTCCTTCAGGGTCTCTGATGAAACCTGGAATGACCTTATGTACAACGACAGCTGGATGAGGCATAAGGCTGGACACTTGGGACTGAGAGGATTGGTGAGATTGGGTGAGCAAATGCAGACCCTTTAAAGCAATAATGCATGGCACCCATTCGATGGTTCCCAACTCTCCAGGTTAAAGGGAATATTACTACAGCTATAACATGTACGGGAAACCTAGAGAACGGACACACTGTGAATACTAAAGGTTTCTAAAACTCAACGAATAGTCCCTCTCCTGGTGCTCCGGTTTGGCTTTCCATCTGCTTTACTATCAACCTCCGAATTTGGAGAGACAGCCCCTTTAACCTCCTGGTTCGCACAGGTTGCCAATTTGGAAGAGGATGAAAGGGAAGAGGGAGAACCAATGAGAGAGTAGCTGTTAGACATTTGGACGGGCACATATCTCTGTAATTTCCCGGCAGGAAGAAGAATTAACCAAAGTCTCAGCCACCCACCGGGAACCAGTATAGGTCCTGAACCAAAATTTTGGACTTGCGGTCAGCTCACAAAAAACGAGTAGAAAAATGGAGCTCAGGGGCCCAGCAATTCACAAACTGGCCGAGAAATAAAGGACAACTATCGTCCAAAAATCTGTTGAGGGAAGGCAGCGAGGTGGACTTGAAAGCGAGTCAGAATAGCAGGAAACAGATTTCAAGAGGTATGTTGGAATCACCTTTAAAGTTCAGGAAGAGGGGCTCAACTTCGACAATGATGCACTTGTCCAAAAAGGACGTATGCATTTTCTCCTGAATAAATTCAGGAGAAAACGCATACGCCCTTTTTGGCCAAGCAAGCAAGCGGGCAATGTAAATCTACACTACAAAGAAGTATCACTTCCCACCGGTCAAAAGGGACATCCACAAAATGTGTAAAAACCAGAAAGGCAAAACAGGCACTGGAGAACAGGGAGCATTGTTATGCTGATGGGGGGGATATAAATTGCCAACTGCCTCTCTGGAGGAGTGAATTGTGTTCCCTAAAACAAGTAAACAACAGAGCTACAGAGCCAAGGGCACTTCCAGTCTAGGGAATATACCTTGGGAAAACTGAAAATCAATAAGACAGAGCCACCCCAAAACTTAGGGCTGCACTGCTTACAAGGACCTCAACTTGGGCACACCTTAAATATCCCAGGAAATATAAAAGTGGTTCAAAAAATTGTGGTACTTATGTACGATGGAATATCCCTCGGCCATGAATTCAATCTCATAAGAGCAGTAGCAGCAAAATGGGTGGATTCAGGTACGATGATTCTAAGTGAAATAACTCACACAGAAAAAGAAACTTATCATAAGATATCACTTATGAAGATCCTGTAAACATGGCTACACTTGAACTGAGTTAGGAAAGAGAACAGTGTCTCACATTTAGAAAACACTCTTATGCCTGCTTAAGTGGGAAGGAGATGTGGGGTGATGCATAAAACCAGAGTTTGATATAAGCACAGGTACCGTTCCAAAAACCAACTATGGAATAGACAAGACCTACACCGTCCTCAGTGGAAGGGATTCAAAACCCCATATTTCCCGCAGAGGAATATATCTGAGTAGTAAGAATCTTAAAACCTATGTATTGATATGTCTCCGAAAGGGAAACAAGTGTGTCTAGACTGGCATAAACATGGCAGGGAGAATCAGCTCAAACCCACTATAAAAAGGAATTTCAAAAACAAAACAAAAAAACTGGGAAATTCTTTACAATTCCTTCAGGGTCTCTGATGAAACCTGGAATGACCCTATCTACAATGACAGCTGGATGTGGCATAAGGCTGGACACTTGGGCCTGAGAGGTTTCGTGATATTGAGTGAGCAAATGCAGACCCTTTAAAGCAATAATGCATGGCACCCATTCAATGGGTCCCAACTCTCCAGGTTGAAGGGAATATTACTACAGCTATAACATGTACGGGAAACCTAGAGAACGGACACACTGTGAATACGAAAGGTTTCTAAAACTCAACGAATAGTCCCTCTCCTGGTGCTCCGGTTTGACTTTCCATCTGCTTTACTATCAACCTCCCAAATTGGAGAGACAGCCCCTTTAACCTCCTGGTTTGCACAGGTTGCCAATTTGGCAGAGGATGAAAGGGAAGAGAGAGAACCAATGAGAGAGTAGCTGTTAGGCATTTGGACGGGCACATATCACTCTAATTTCCCAGCAGGAAGAAGAATTAACCAAAGTCTCAGCCATCCACCCGGAACCAGTATAGGTCCTGAACCAAAATTTTGGACTTGTGGTCAGCTCACAAAAAACGAGTTGAAAAATGGAGCTCAGGGGCACAGCAATTCACAAACTGGCCGAATAATAAAGGACAACTATCGTCCAAAAATCTGTTGAGGGAAGGCAACGAGGCGGACTTCAAAGCGAGGCAGAATAGCAGGAAACAGCTTTCAAGAGGTACGTTGGAATCACCTTTAAAGCACAGGAAGAGGGGCACAACTTCGACAATGATGCACTTGGCCAAAAAGTGCGTATGCGTTTTCTCCAGAATATATTCAGGAGAAAACGCATACACACATTTTGGCCAAGCAAGCAAGCGGGCAATGCAAATCTGCACTACAAAGAAGTATCACTTCCCACCAGTAAAAAGGGACATCCACAAAATGTGTAAAAACCAGAAAGGCAAGACAGGCCCTGGAGAACAGGGAGCCTTGTTATGCTGATGGGCGGGATGTAAATTGCCAACTGCCTCTCTGGAGGAGTGCATTGTGTTCCCTAAAACAAGTAAACAACAGAGCTACATAGCCAAGGCATTTCCAGTCTAGGGAATATACCTTGGGAAAACTGAAAATCAATAAGACAGAGCCACCCCAAAATTTAGGGCTGCACTGCTTACAAGGACCTCAACTTGGGTACACCTTAAATATCCCAGGAAATATAAACATGGTTCAAAAAATTGTGGTACTTACGTACGATGGAATATCCATCAGCCATGAAATCAATGTCATAAGACCAGTAGCAGCAAAATGGGTGGATTCAGGTACGATGATTCTAAGTGAAATAAGTCACACAGAAAAAGAAACTTATCATAAGATATCACTTATGAAGATCCTGTAAACATGGCTACACTTGAACTGAGTTAGGAAAGAGAACAGTGTCTCACATTTAGAAAACACTCTTATGCCTGCTTAAGGGGGAAGGAGATGTGGGGTGATGCATAAAACCAGAGTTTGATATAAGCACAGGTACCGTTCCAAAAACCAACTATGGAATAGTCAAGACCTACACCTTCCTCAGTGAAAGGGACTCAAAACCCCATATTTCCCGCAGAGGAATATATCTGACTAGTTAGAATCTAAAAACCTATGTATTGATATGTCTCTGTAAGGGAATCAAGTGTGTCTAGACTGGCATAAACATGGCAGTGAGAATCAGCTCAATCCCACTATAAAAAGGAATTTGAAACACAAAACAAAAAAACTGGGAAATTTTTTACAATTCATTCAGGGTCTCTGATGAAACCTGGAAGACCCTATCTACAACTACAGCTGGATGTGGCATAAGGCTGGACACTTGGGACTGAGAGGATTGGTGAGACGGTGTGAGCAAATGCAGACCCTTTAAAGCACAAATGCCTGGCACCCATTCCATGGGTCCCAACTCTCCAGGTTAAAGGGAATATTACTACAGCTATAACATGTACGGGAAACCTAGAGAACGGACACACTGTGAATACGAAAGGTTTCTTAAACTCAACGAATAGTCCCTCTCCTGGTGCTCCGGTTTGACTTTCCATCTGCTTTACTATCAACCTCCCAACTTGGAGAGACAGGCCCTTTAACCTCCTGGTTCGCACAGGTTGCCAATTTGGCAGAGGATGAAAGGGAAGAGGGAGATCCAATGAGAGAGTAGCTGTTAGGCATTTGTACGGCCACATATCACTGTAATTTCCCGGCAGGAAGAAGAATTAACCAAAGTCTCAGCCACCCACCGGGAACCAGTATAGGTCCTGAACCAAAATTTTGGACTTGCGGTCAGCTCACAAAAAACGAGTTGAAAAATGGAGCTCAGGGTCACAGCAATTCACAAACTGGCCGAGTAATAAAGGACAAGTATCGTCCCAAAATCTGTGAGGTAAGGCAACGAGGTGGACTTGAAAGCGAGGCAGAATAGCAGGGAACAGATTTCAAGAGGTACGTTGGAATCGGCTTTAAAGCACAGGAAGAGGGGCACAACTTCGACAATGATGCACTTGGCCAAAAAGGGCGTATGCGTTTTCTCCTGAATATATTCAGGAGAAAACGCATACGCCCTTTTTGGCCAAGAAAGAAAGCGGGCAATGCAAATCTGCACTACAAAGAAGTATCACTTCCCACCGGTCAAAAGGGACATCCACAAAATGTGTAAAAACCAGAAAGGCAAGACAGGCCCTGGAGAACAGGCAGCCTTGTTATGCTGATGGGCGGAATTTCAATTGCCAACTGCCTCTCTGGAGAAGTGCATTGTGTTCCCTAAAACAAGTAAACAACAGAGCTACAGAGCCAAGGGCACTTCCAGTCTAGGGAATATACCTTGGGAAAACTGAAAATCAATAAGACAGAGCCACCCCAAAATTTAGGGCTGCACTGCTTACAAGGACCTCAACTTGGGTACACCTTAAATATCCCAGGAAATATAAAAATGGTTCAAAAAATGGTGGTACTTATGTACGATGGAATATCCGTCAGCCATGAAATCAATCTCATAAGAGCAGTAGCAGCAAAATGGGTGGATTCAGGTACGTTGATTCTAAGTGAAATAACTCACACAGAAAAAGAAACTTATCATAAGATATCACTTATGAAGATCCTGTAAACATGGCTACACTTGAACTGAGTTAGGAAAGAGAACAGTGTCTCACATTTAGAAAACACTCTTATGCCTGCTTAAGGGGGAAGGAGAGGTGGGGTGATGCATAAAACCAGAGTTTGATATAAGCACTGGTACCGTTCCAAAAACCAACTATGGAATAGACAAGACCTACACCTTCCTCAGTGAAAGGGACTCAAAACCCCATATTTCTCGCAGAGGAATATATCTGACTAGTAAGAATCTTAAAACCTATGTATTGATATGTCTCTTTAAGGAAATCAAGTGTGTCTAGACTGGCATAAACATGGCAGCGAGAATCAGCTCAAACCCACTACAAAAAGGAATTTCAAAAACAAAACAAAACAACAGGGAAATTCTTTACAATTCCTTCAGGGTCTCTGATGAAACCTGGAATGACCCTATCTACAACGACAGCTGGATGTGGCATAAGGAGGTTCACCTGGGACTGAGACGATTGGTGAGATTGGGTGAGCAAATGCAGACCCTTTAAAGAACAAATGCCTGGCAACCATTCCATGGGTCCCCACTCTCCAGGTTGAAGGGAATATTACTACAGCTATAACATGTACGGTAAACCTAGAGAACAGACACACTGTGAATACGAAAGGTTTCTAAAACTCAACGAAGAGTCCCTCTCCTGGTGCTCTGGTTTGACTTGCCATCAGCTTTACTAACAACCTCCCAACTTGGAGAGACAGCCCCTTTAACCTACTGGTTCGCACAGGTTGCCAATTTGGCAGAGGATGTAAGGGAAGAGGGAGAACCAATGAGAGAGTAGCTGTTAGGCTTTTGGACGGGCACATATCACTGTAATTTCCCGGCAGGAAGAAGAATTAACCAAAGTCTCAGCCACCCACCGGGAACCAGTATAGGTCCTGAACCAAAATTTTGGACTTGCGGTCAGCTCACCAAAAACGAGTTGAAAAATGGAGCTCAGGGGCACAGCAATTCACAAACTGGCCGAGTAATAAAGGACAACTATCGTCCAAAAATCTGTTGAGGGAAGGCAACGAGGCGGACTTGAAAGCGAGGCAGAATAGCAGGAAACAGATTTCAAGAGGTACGTTGGAATCGCCTTTAAAGCACAGGAAGAGGGGCACAACTTCGACAATGATGCACTTGACCAAGAAGGGCGTATGTGTTCTCTCCTGAATATATTCAGGAGAAAACGCATACGCCCTTTTTGGCCCAGCAAGCAAGCGGGCAATGCAAATCTGCACTACAAAGAAGTATCACTTCCCAGCGGTCAAAAGGGACATCCACAAAATGTGTAAAAACCAGAAAGGCAAGACAGGCCCTGGAGAACTGGGAGCCTTTTTATGCTGATGGGCGGGATGTAAATTGCCAACTGCCTCTCTGGAGGAGTGCATTGTGTTCCCTAAAACAAGTAAACAACAGAGCTACAGAGCCAAGGGCACTTCCAGTCTAGGGAATATACCTTGGGAAAACTGAAAACCAATAAGACAGAGCCACCCCAAAATTTAGGGCTGCACTGCTTACAAGGACCTCAACTTGGGTACACCTTAAATATCCCAGGAAGTATAAAAATGGTTCCAAAAATTGTGGTACTTACGTACGATGGAATATCCCTCAGCCATGAAATCAATGTCATAAGACCAGTAGCAGCAAAATGGGTGGAATCAGGTACGATGATTCTAAGTGAAATAAGTCACAGAGAAAAAGAAACTTATCATAAGATATCACTTATGAAGATCCTGTAAATATGGCTACACTTGAACTGAGTTATGAAAGAGAACAGTGTCTCACATTTAGAAAACACTCTTATGCCTGCTTAAGGGGGAAGGAGAGGTGGGGTGATGCATAAAACCAGAGTTTGATATAAGCACAGGTACCATTCGAAAAACCAACTATGGAATAGACAAGACCTACACCTTCTTAAGTGAAAGGGCCTCAAAACCCCATATTTCCCGCAGAGGAATATATCTGACTAGTAAGAATCTTAAAACCTATGGATTGATATGTCTCCGTAAGGGAATCAAGTGTGTCTAGACTGGCATAAACATGGCAGCGAGAATCAGCTCAAACCCACTATAAAAAGGAATTTCAAAAACAAAACAAAAAAACTGGGAATATCTTTATAATTCCATCAGGGTCTCTGATGAAACCTGGAATGACTCTATCTACAACGACAGCAGGATGTGGCATAAGGCTGGACAACTGGGACTGAGCGGATTGGTGAGATTGGGTGAGCAAATTCAGACCCTTCAAAGCAATAATGCATGCACCCATTCCATGGGTCCGAACTCTCCAGGTTGAAGGGAATATTACTACAGTTATAACATGTACGGGAAACCTAGAGAACGGACACACTGTGAATACGAAAGGTTTCTAAAACTCAACGAATAGTCCCTCTCCTGGTGCTCTGTTTTGACTTTCCATCTGCTTTACTATCAACCTCCCAACATGGAGAGACAGCCCCCTTAACCTACTGGTTCGCACAGGTTGCCAATTTGGCAGAGGATGAAAGGGAAAAGGGAGAACCAATCAGAGAGTAGCTGTTAGGCATTAGGACGGGCACATATCACTCTAACTTCCCGGCAGGGAGAAGAATTAACCAAAGTCTCAGCCCCCCACCGGGAACCAGCATAGGTCCTGAACCAAAATTTTGGACTTGCGGTCAGCTCACAAAGAACGACTTGCAAAATGGAGCTAAGGCACATAGCAATTCACAAACTGGCCGAGTAATAAAGGACAACTATCGTCCAAAAATCTGTTGAGGGAAGGCAACGAGGCAGACTTGAAAGCGAGGCAGAATAGCAGGAAACAGCTTTCAAGAGGTACGTTGGAATCACCTTTAAAGCACAGGAAGAGGGGCACAACTTCGACAATGATGCACTTGGCCAAAAAGTGCGTATGCGTTTTCTCCAGAATATATTCAGGAGAAAACGCATACACACATTTTGGCCAAGCAAGCAAGCGGGCAATGCAAATCTGCACTACAAAGAAGTATCACTTCCCACCAGTCAAAAGGGACATCCACAAAATATGTAAAAACCAGAAAGGCAAGACAGGCCCTGGAGAACAGGGAGCCTTGTTATGCTGATGGGCGGGATGTAAATTGCCAACTGCCTCTCTGGAGGCGTGCATTGTATTCCCTAAAACAAGTAAACAACAGAGCTACAGAGCCAAGGCACTTCCAGTCTAGGGAATATACCTTGGGAAAACTGAATATCAATAAGATAGAGCCACCCCAAAATTTAGGGCTGCACTGCTTACAAGGACCTCAACTTGGGTACACCTTAAATATCCCAGGAAATATAAAAATGGTTCAAAAAATTGTGGTACTTACGTACGATGGAATATACCTCAGCCATGAAATCAATCTCATAAGACCAGTAGAAGCAAAATGGGTGGATTCAGGTACGATGATTCTAAGTGAAATAAGTCACACAGAAAAAGAAACTTATCATAAGATATCACTTTTGAAGATCCTGTAAACATAGCTACACTTGAACTGAGTTAGGAAAGAGAACAGTGTCTCACATTTAGAAAACACTCTTATGCCTGCTTAAGGGGGAAGGAGATGTGGGGTGATGCATAAAACCAGAGTTTGATATAAGCACAGGTACCGTTCCAAAAACCAACTATGGAATAGTCAAGAACTACACCTTCCTCAGTGAAAGGGACTCAAAACCCCATATTTCCCGCAGAGGAATATATCTGACTAGTAAGAATCTAAAAACCTATGTATTGATATGTCTCCGTAAGGGAATCAAGTGTGTCTAGACTGGCATAAACATGGCAGTGAGAATCAGCTCAATCCCACTATAAAAAGGAATTTCAAACACAAAACAAAAAAACTGGGAAATTTTTTACAATTCATTCAGGGTCTCTGATGAAACCTGGAAGACCCTATCTACAACTACAGCTGGATGTGGCATAAGGCTGGACACTTGGGACTGAGAGGATTGGTGAGATGGTGTGAGCGAATGCAGACCCTTTAAAGCACAAATGCCTGGCACCCATTCCATGGGTCCCAACTCTCCAGGTTAAAGGGAATATTACTACAGATATAACATGTACGGGAAACCTAGAGAACGGACACACTGTGAATACGAAAGGTTTCTAAAACTCAACGAATAGTCCCTCTCCTGGTGCTCCGGTTTGACTTTCCATCTGCTTTACTATCAACCTCCCAACTTGCAGAGACAGCCCCTTTAACCTCCTGGTTCGCACAGGTTGCCAATTTGGCAGAGGATGAAAGGGAAGAGGTAGATCCAATGAGAGAGTAGCTGTTAGGCATTTGTACGGCCACATATCACTGTAATTTCCCGGCAGGAAGAAGAATTAACCAAAGTCTCAGCCACCCACTGGGAACCAGTATAGGTCCTGAACCAAAATTTTGGACTTGCGGTCAGCTCACAAAAAACGAGTTGAAAAATGGAGCTCAGGGGCACAGCAATTCACAAATTGGCCGAGTAATAAAGGACAACTATCGTCCAAAAATCTGTTGAGGTAAGGCAACGAGGTGGACTTGAAAGCGAGGCAGAATAGCAGGGAACAGATTTCAAGAGGTACGTTGGAATCGGCTTTAAAGCACAGGAAGAGGGGCACAACTTCGACAATGATGCACTTGGCCAAAAAGGGCGTATGCGTTTTCTCCTGAATATATTCAGGAGAAAACGCATACGCCCTTTTTGGCCAAGCAAGCAAGCGGGCAATGCAAATCTGCACTACAAAGAAGTAACACTTCCCACCGGTCAAAAGGGACATCCACAAAATGTGCAAAAACCAGAAAGGCAAGACAGGCCCTGGAGAACAGGGAGCCTTGTTATGCTGATGGGCGGGATGTCAATTGCCAACTGCCTCTCTGGAGAAGTGCATTGTGTTCCCTAAAACAAGTAAACAACAGAGCTACAGAGCCAAGGGCACTTCCAGTCTAGGTAATATACCTTGGGAAAACTGAAAATCAATAAGACAGAGCCACCCCAAAATTCAGGGCTGCACTGCTTACAAGGACCTCAACTTGGGTACACCTTAAATATCCCAGGAAATATAAAAATGGTTCAAAAACTGGTGGTACTTACATACGATGGAATGTCCCTCAGTCATGAAATCAATCTCATAACAGCAGTAGCAGCAAAATGGGTGGATTCAGGTACGATGATTCTAAGTGAAATAACTCACACAGAAAAAGAAACTTATCATAAGATATCACTTATGAAGATCCTGTAAACATGGCTACACTTGAACTGAGTTAGGAAAGAGAACAGTGTCTCACATTTAGAAAACACTCTTATGCCTGCTTACGGGGAAGGAGATGAGGGGTGATGCATAAAACCAGAGTTTGATATAAGCACATGTACCGTTCCAAAAACCAACTATGGAATAGACAAGACCTACACCTTCCTCAGTGAAAGGGACTGAAAACCCCATATTACCCGCAGAGGAATATATCTGACTAGTAAGAATCTAAAAACCTATGTATTGATATGTCTCCGTAAGGGAATCAAGTGTGTCTAGAGTGGCATAAACATGGCAGTGAGAATCAGCTCAAACCCACTATAAAAAGGAATATCAAAAACAAAACAAAAAAACTGGGAAATTTTTTACAATTCATTCAGGGTCTCTGATGAAACCTGGAAGACCCTATCTACAATGACAGCTGGATGTGGCATAAGGCTGGTCACTTGGGACTGAGAGGATTGGTGAGATGGGGTGAGCAAATGCAGACCCTTTAAAGCACAAATGCCTGGCACCCATTCCATGGGTCCCAACTCTCCAGGTTAAAGGGAATATTACTACAGCTATAACATGTACGGGAAACCTAGAGAACGGACACACTGTGAATACGAAAGGTTTCTAAAACTCAACGAATAGTCCCTCTCCTGGTGCTCCGGTTTGACTTTCTATATGCTTTACTATCAACCTCTCAACTTGGAGAGACAGCCCCTTTAACCTGCTGGTTCACACAGGTTGCCAATTTGGCAGAGGATGAAAGGGAAGAGTGAGAACCAATGAGAGAGTAGCTGTTAGGCATTTGGACGGGCATGTATCACTGTAATTTCCCGATAGGAAGAAGAATTAACCAAAGTCTCAGCCACCCACCGGGAACCAGTATAGGTCCTGAACCAAAATTTTGGTCTTGCGGTCAGCTCACAAAAAACAAGTTAAAAAATGGAGCTCAGGGGCACAGCAATTCACAAACTGGCCGAGTAATGAAGGATAACTCTCGTGCAAAAATCTGTTGAGGGAAGGCAACGAGGCAGACTTGAAAGCGAGGCAGAATAGCAGGAAACAGATTTCAAGAGGTACGTTGGAATCGCCTTTAAAGCACAGGAAGAGGGGCACAACTTCGACAATGATGCACTTGCCAAAAAGGGCGTATGTGTTTTCTCCTGAATATATTCAGGAGAAAACGCATACGGCCTTTTTGGCCAAGCAAGCAAGCGGGCAATGCAAATCTGCACTACAAAGAAGTATCACTTCCCACCGGTCAAAATGGACATCCACAAAATGTGTAAAAACCAGAAAGGCAAGACAGGCCCTGGAGAACAGGGAGCCTTTTTATGCTGATGGGCGGGATGTAAATTGCCAACTGCCTCTCTGGAGGAGTGCACTGTGTTCCCTAAAACATGTAAAGAACAGAGATACAGAGCCAAGGGCACTTTCAGTCTAGGGAATATACCTTGGGAAAACTGAAAATCAATAAGGCAGAGCCACCCCAAAATTTAGGACTGCACTGCTTACAAGGACCTCAACTTGGGTACACCTTAAATATCCCAGGAAATATAAAAATGGTTCAAAAAATTGTGGTACTTACGTATGATAGAATATCCCTCAGCCATGAAATCAATGTCATAAGACCAGTAGCAGCAAAATGGTTGGATTCAGGTACGATGATTCTAAGTGAAATAAGTCACACAGAAAAATAAACTTATGATAAGATATCACTTATGAAGATCCTGTAAACATGGCTACACTTGAACTGAGTTAGGAAAGAGAACAGTGTCTCACATTTAGAAAACACTCTTATGCCTGCTTAAGGGTGAAGGAGAGGTGGGGTGATGCATAAAACCAGAGTTTGATATAAGCACAGGGAACCGTTCCAAAAACCAAATATGGAATAGACAAGACCTACACCTTCCTCAGTGAAAGGGACTCAAAACACCATATTTCCCGCAGAGGAATATATCTGACTAGTAAGAATCTTAAAACCTATGTATTGATATGTCTCCGTAAGGGAATCAAGTGTGTCTAGACTGGCATAAACATGGCAGCGAGAATCAGCTCAAACCCACTATAAAAAGGAATTTCAAAAACAAAACAAAAAAACTGGGAAATTCTTTACAATTCCTTCAGGGCCTCTGATGAAACCTGGAATGACCCTATCTACAAAGACAGCTGGATGTGGCAAAAGGCTGGACACTTGGGACTGAGAGGATTGGTGAGATTGGGTGAGCAAATGCAGACCCTTTAAAGCACAAATGCCTGGAACACATTCCATGCGTCCCAACTCTCCAGGTTGAAGGGAATATTACTACAGTTATAACATGTACAGGAAACCTAGAGAACGGACACACTGTGAATACGAAAGGTTTCTAAAACTCAACGAATAGTCCCTCTCCTGGTGCTCTGGTTTGACTTTCCATCTGCTTTACTATCAACCTCCCAACTTGGAGAGACAGCCCCTTTAACCTCCTGGTTCGCACAGGTTGCCAATTTGGCAGAGGATGAAAGGGAAAAGGGAAAACCAATGAGAGAGTAGCTGTTAGGCATTAGGACGGGCACATATCACTCTAACTTCCCGGCAGGAAGAAGAATTAACCAAAGTCTCAGCACCCCACCGGGAACCAGCATAGATCCTGAACCAAAATTATGGACTTGCGGTCAGCTCACACAGAACGACTTGCAAAATGGAGCTAAGGGACATAGCAATTCACAAACTGGCCGAGTAATAAAGGACAACTATCGTCCAAAAATCTGTTGAGGGAAAGCAACGAGGCAGACTTGAAAGCGAGACAGAATAACAGGAAACAGATTTCAAGAAGTACGTTGGAATCGCCTTTAAAGCACAGGAAGAGGGGCACAACTACGACAATGATGCACTTGGCCAAAAAGGGCGTATGCGTTTTCTCCTGAATATATTCAGGAGAAAACGCATACGCCCTTTTTGGCCAAGCAAGCAAGCGGGCAATGCAAATCTGCACTACAAAGAAGTATCACTTCCCACCGGTCAAAAGGGACATCCACAAAATGTGTAAAAACCAGAAAGGCAAGACAGGCCCTGGAGAACAGGGAGCCTTTTTATGCTGATGGGCGGGATGTAAATTGCCAACTGCCTCTCTGGAGGAGTGCATTGTGTTCCCGAAAACAAGTAAGAACAGAGATACAGAGACAAGGGCACATCCAGTGTAGGGAATATACCTTGGGAATTCTGAAAATCAATAAGACAGAGCCACCCCAAAATTTAGGGCTGCACTGCTTACAAGGACCTCAACTTGGGTACACCTTAAATATCCCAGGAAATATAAAAATGGTTCAAAAATTGTGGTACTAACGTACGATGGAATATCACTCAGCCATGAAATCAATGTCACAAACCAGTAGCAGCAAAATGGGTGGATTCAGGTACGATGATTCTAAGTGAAATAAGTCACACAGAAAAAGAAACTTATCATAAGATATCACTTATGAAGATCCTGTAAACATGGCTACACTTGAACTGAGTTAGGAAAGAGAACAGAGTCTGACATTTAGAAAACACTCTTATGCCTGTTAAGGGGGAAGGAGAGGTGGGGTGATGCATAAAACCAGAGTTTGATATAAGCACAGGTACCGTTCCAAAAACCAACTATGGAATAGACAAGACCTACACCTTCCTCAGTAAAAGGGACTCAAAACCCCATATTTTCCGCAGAGGAATACATCTGACTAGTAAGTATTTTAAAACCTATGTATTGATATGTCTCCGTAAGGGAATCAAGTGTGTCTAGACTGGCATAAACATGGCAGCGAAAATCAGCTCAAACCCACTATAAAAAGAAATTTCAAAAACAAAACAAAAAAAACTGGGAAATTCTTTACAATTCCTTCAGGGTCTCTGATGAACTCTGGAATGACCCTATCTACAATGACAGCTGGATGTGGCATAAGGAGGGACACTTGGGACTGAGATGATTGGTGAGATTGGGTGAGCAAATGCAGACCCTTTAAAGCAAAAATGCCTGGCACACATTCCATGGGTCCGAACTCTCCAGGTTGAAGGGAATATTACTACAGCTATAACATGTACGGGAAACCTAGAGAACGGACACACTGTGAATACGAAAGGTCTCTAAAACTCAAAGAATAGTCCCTCTCCTGGTGCTCCGGTTTGAATTTCCATCTGCTTTACTATCAACCTCCCAAATTGGAGAGACAACCCCTTTAACCTCCTGGTTCGCACAGGTTGCCAATTTGGCAGAGGATGAAAGGGAAGAGGGAGAACCAATGAGAGAGTAGCTGTTAGGCATTTGGACGGGCACAAATCACTCTAACTTCCCGGCAGGAAGAAGAATTAACCAAAGTCTCAGCCCCCCACCGGGAACCAGCATAGGTCCTGAACCAAAATTTTGCACTTGCGGTCAGCTCACAAAAAACGAGTTGAAAAATGGATCTCATGGGCACAGCATTTCACAAACTGGCCAAGTAATAAAGCACAACTATCGTCCAAAAATCTGTTGAGGGAAGGCAACGAGGCGGACTTGAAAGCGAGGCAGAATAGCAGGAAACAGATTTCAAGAGGTACGTTGGAATCGCCTTTAAAGCACAGGAAGAGGGGCACAACTTCGACAATGATGCACTTGGCCAAAAAGGGCGTATGCGTTTTCTCCTGAATATATTCAGGAGAAAACGCATACGCCCTTTTTGGCCAAGCAAGCAAGCGGGCAATGCAAATCTGCACTACAAAGAAGTATCACTTCCCACCGGTCAAAAGGGACATCCACAAAATGTGTAAAAACCAGAAAGGCAAGACAGACCCTGGAGAACAGGGAGCCTTGTTATGCTGATGGGCGGGATGTAAATTGCCAGCTGCCACTGTGGAGGAGTACATTGTGTTCCCTAAAACAAGTAAACAACAGAGCTACAGAGCAAAGGGCACTTCCAGTCTAGGGAATATACCTAGGGAAAACTGAAAACAATAAGACAGAGCAACCCCAAAATTTAGGGCTGCACTGCTTACAAGGACCTCAACTTGGGTACACCTTAAATATCCCAGGAAATATAAAAATGGTTCAAAAAATTGTGGTACTTACGTACGATGGAATATCCCTCAGTCTTGAAATCAATGTCATGAGACCAGTAGCAGCAAAATGGGTGGATTCAGGTACGATGATTCTAAGTGATATACGTCACACAGAAGAAGAAACTTATCATAAGATATCACTTATGAAGATCCTGTAAATATGGCTACACTTGAACTGAGTTAGGAAAGAGAACAGTGTCTCACATTTAGAAAACACTCTTATGCCTGCTTAAGGGGGAAGGAGAGGTTGGGTGATGAATAAAAGCAGAGTTTGATATAAGCACAGGTACCTTTCCAAAAACCAACTATGGAATAGACAAGACCTACACCTTCCTCAGTGAAAGAGACTCAAAACACCATATTTCCCGCAGAGGAATATATCTGACTAGTAAGAATCTTAAAACCTATGTATTGATATGTCTCCGTAAGGGAATCAAGTGTGTCTAGTCTGGCATAAACATGGCAGCGAGAATCAGCTCAAACCCACTATAAAAAGGAATTTCAAAAACAAAACAAAAAAACTGGGAAATTCTTTACAATTCCTTCAGGGTCTCTGATGAAACCTGGAATGACCCTATCTACAATGACAGCAGGATGTGGCATAAGGCGGGACACTTGGGACTGAGAGGATTGGTGAGATTGGGTGAGCAAATGCAGACCCTTTAAAGCACAAATGCCTGGCACCCATTCCATGCGTCCCAACTCTCCAGGTTGAAGGGAATATTACTACAGCTATAAAATGTACAGGAAACCTAGAGAACGGACACACTGTGAAAACGAAAGGTTTCTAAAACTCAACGAATAGTCCCTCTCCTGTTGCTCCGGTATGACTTTTCATCTGCTTTGCTATCAACCTCCCATCTTGTAGAGACAGCCCCTTTAACCTCCTGGTTCGCACAGGTTGCCAATTTGGCAGAGGATGAAAGGGAAGAGGGAGAACCAATGAGAGAGTAGCTGTTAGGCATTTGGACGGGCACAAATCACTCTAACTTCCCGGCAGGAATAAGAATTATCCAAAGTCTCAACCCCCCAACGGGAATAAGCATAGGTCCTGAACCAAAATTTTGGACCTGCGGTCAGTTCACCAAAAACGAGTTGAAAAATGGAGCTCAGGGGCACAGCAATTCACAAATCGGCCGAGTAATAAAGGACAAACTTCATCCAAAAATCTGTTGAGGGAAGGCAACGAGGAAGACTTGAAAGTGAGGCAGAATAGCAGGAAACAGATTTCAAGAGATACGTTGGAATCGCCTTTAAAGCACAGGAAGAGGGGCACCACTTCGACAATGATGCACTTGGCCAAAAAGGGCGTATGCGTTTTCTCCTGAATATATTCAGGAGAAAACGCATACACATATTTTGGCCAAGCAAGCAAGTGGGCAATGCAAATCTGCACTACAAAGAAGTATCACTTCCCACCGGTCAAAAGGGACATCCACAAAATGTGTAAAAACCAGAAAGGCAAGACAGGCCCTGGAGAACAGGGAGCCTTGTTATGCAGATGGGCGGGATGTAAATTACCGACTGCCTCTCTGGAGACGTGCATTGTGTTCCATAAAAGAAGTAAACAACAGAGCTACAGAGCCAAGGGCACTTCCAGGCTAGGGAATATACCTTGGGAAAACTGAGAATCAATAAGACAGAGCCACCCCAAAATTTAGGGCTGCACTGCTTACAAGGACCTCAACTTGGGTACACCTTAAATATCCCAGGAAATATAAAATGGTTCAAAAAATTGTGGTACTTACGTATGATGGAATATCCCTCAGCCATGAAATCAATGTCATAAGACCAGTAGCAGCAAAATGGGTGGATTCAGGTACGATGATTCTAATTGAAATAAGTCACACAGAAAAAGAAACTTATCTTAAGATATCACTTATGAAGATCCTGTAAACATGGCTACACTTGAACTGAGTTAGGAAAGAGAACAGTGTCTCACATTTAGAAAACACTCTTATGCCTGCTTAAGGGGGAAGGAGAGGTGGGGTGATGCATAAAACCAGAGTTTGATATAAGCACAGGTACCGTTCCAAAAACCAACTATGGAATAGACAAGACCTACACCTTCCTCAGTGAAAGGGACTCAAAACCCCATATTTCCCACAGAGGAATATATCTGACTAGTAAGAATCTTAAAACCTATGTATTGATATGTCTCCGTCAGGGAATCAAGTGTGTCTAGACTGGCATAAACATGGCAGCGAGAATCAGCTCAAACCCACTATAAAAAGGAATTTCAAAAACAAAACAAAAAAACTGGGAAATTCTTTACAGTTCCTTCAGGGTCTCTGATGAAACCTGGAATGACCCTATCTACAACGACAGCTGGATGTGGCATAAGGCTGGACACTTGGGACTGAGAGGATTGGTGAGATTGGGTGAGCAAATGCAGACCCTTTAAAGCACACATGCCTGGCACCCATTCCATGGGTCTCAACTCTCCAGTTGGAAGGGAATATTACTACAGCTATAACATGTACGGGAAACCTAGAGAACGGACACACTGTGAATACGAAAGGTTTCTAAAACTCAACGAATAGTCCCTCTCCTGGTGCTCCGGTTTGACTTTCCATCTGCTTTACTATCAATCTCCCAACTTGGAGAGACAGCCCCTTTAACCTCCTGGTTCGCACAGGTTGGCAATTTGGCAGAGGATGAAAGGGAAGAGGGAGAACCAATGAGAGAGTAGCTGTTAGGCATTTGGACGGGCACATATCACTCTAACTTCCCGGGAGTAAGAAGAATTAACCAAAGTCTCAGCCACCCACCGGGAACCAGTGTAGGTCCTGAAGTAAAATTTTGGTCTTGCGGTCACCTCACCAAAAACGAGTTGAAAAATGGAGCTCAGGGGCACAGCAATTCACAAACTGGCTGAGTAATAAAGGACAACTATCGTCCAAAAATCTGTTGAGGGAAGGCAACGAGGCGGACTTGAAAGCGAGGCAGAAAAGCAGGAAACAGATTTCAAGAGGAACGTTGGAATCGCCTTTAAAGCACAGGAAGAGGGGCACAACTTCGACAATGATGCACTTGGCCAAAAAGGACGTATGTGTTTTCTCCTGAATATATTCAGGAGAAAACGCATACGCCCTTTTTGACCAAGGAAGCAAGCGGGAAATGCAAATCTGCACTACAAAAAAGTATCACATCCCACCGGTCAAAAGAGACATCCACAAAATGTGTAAAAACCAGAAAGACAGACACGCCCTGGAGAACAGGGAGCCGTGTAATGCTGATGGGCGGGATGTAAATTGCCAACTGCCTCTCTGGAGGAGTACATTGTGTTCCCTAAAACAAGTAAACAACAGAGCTACAGAGCCAAGGGCACTTCCAGTCTAGGGAATATACCTTGGGAAAACTGAAAATCAATAAGACAGAGCCACCCCAAAATTTAGGGCTGCACTGCTTACAAGGACCTCAACTTGGGTACACCTTAATTATCCCAGGAAATATAAAAATGGTTCAAAAAATTGTGGTACTTACGTACGATGGAATATCCCTCAGCCATGAAATCAATGTCGTAAGACCAGTAGCAGCAAAATGGGTGGATTCAGGTACGATGATTCTAAGTGAAATAAGTCACAGAGAAAAAGAAACTTATCATAAGATATCACTTATGAAGATCCTGTAAATATGGCTACACTTGAACTGAGTTAGGAAAGAGAACAGTGTCTCACATTTAGAAAACACTCTTATGCCTGCTTAAGGGGGAAGGAGAGGTGGGGTGATGCATAAAACCAGAGTTTGATATAAGCACAGGTACCGTTCCAAAAACCAACTATGGAATAGGCAAGACCTACACCTTCCTCAGTGAAACTGACTCAAAACCCCATATTTCCCGCAGAGGAATATATCTGACTACTAAGAATCTTAAAACCTATGTATTGATATGTCTCCGTAAGGGAATCAAGTGTGTCTAGACTGGCATAAACATGGCAGCGAGAATCAGCTCAAACCCGCTATAAAAAGGAATTTCAAAAACAAACCAAAAAAACTGGGAAATTCTTTACAATTCATTCATGGTCTCTGAAGAAACCTGGAATGACCATATCTACAATGACAGCTGGATGTGGCATAAGGAGGGACACTTGAGACTGAGACGATTGTTGAGATTGGGTGAGCAAATGCAGACCCTTTAAAGCACAAATGCTTGGCACCCATTCCATGGGTCCCAAATCTCCAGGTTGAAGGGAATATTACTACAGCTATAACATGTACAGGGACCCTAGAGAACGGACACACTGTGAATACGAAAGGTTTCTAAAACTCAACGAATAGTCCCTCTCCTGGTGCTCTGGTTTGACTTTCCGTCTGCTTTACTATCAACCTCCCAACTTGGAGAGACAGCCCCTTTAACCTCCTGGTTCGCACAGGTTGCCAATTTGGCAGAGGATGAAAGGGAAGAGGGAGAACCAATGAGAGAGTAGCTGTTAGGCATCTGGACGGGCACATATCACTCTAATTTCCCGGCAGGAAGAAGAATTAACCAAATTCTCAGCCCCCCACCGGGAACCAGCATAGGTAGTGAACCAAAATTTTGGACTTGCATTCAGCTCACCAAAAACGAGTTGAAAAATGGAGCTCAGGGGCACAGCAATTCACAAACTGGCCGAGTAATAAAGGACAACTATCGTCCAAAAATCTGTTGAGGGAAGGCAACGAGGGGGAATTGAAAGTGAGGCAGAGTAGCAGGAAACAGATTTCAAGAGGTACGTTGGAATCGCCTTTAAAGCACAGGAAGAGGGGCACAACTTCGACAATGCTGCACTTGGCCAAAAAGTGCGTATGCGTTTTCTCCTGAATATATTCAGGAGAAAACGCATACACATATTTTGGCCAAGCAAGCAAGCGGGCAATGCAAATCTGCACTACAAAGAAGTATCACTTCCCACCAGACAAAAGGGACATCCACAAAATGTGTAAAAACCAGAAAGGCAAGACAGGCCCTGGAGAACAGGGAGCCTTGTTATGCTGATGGGCGGGATGTAAATTGCCAACTGCCTCTCTGGAGGAGTGCATTGTGTTCCCTAAAACAAGTAAACAACAGAGCTACAGAGCCAAGGGCACTTCCAGTCTAGGGAATATACCTTGGGAAAACTGAAAATCAATAAGACAGAGCCACCCCAAAATTTAGGGCTGCACTGCTTACAAGGACCTCAACTTGGGTACACCTTAAATATCCCAGGAAATATAAAAATGGTTCAAAAAATTGTGGTACTTACGTACGATGGAATATCCCTCAGCCATGAAATCAATGTCATAAGACCAGTAGCAGCAAAATGGGTGGATTCAGGTACGATGATTCTAAGTGAAATAAGTCACACAGAAAAAGAAACTTATCATAAGATATCACTTATGAAGATCCTGTAAACATGGCTACACTTGAACTGAGTTAGGAAAGAGAACAGTGTCTCACATTTAGAAAACACTCTTATGCCTGCTTAAGGGGGAAGGAGATGTGGGGTGATGCATAAAACCAGAGTTTGATATAAGCACAGGTACCGTTCCAAAAACCAACTATGGAATAGACAAGACCTACACCTTCCTCAGTGAAAGGGACTCAAAACCCCATATTACCCGCAGAGGAATATATCTGACTAGTAAGAATCTAAAAACCTATGTATTGATATGTATCCATAAGGGAATCAAGTGTGTCTAGACTGGCATAAACATGGCAGTGAGAATCAGCTCAAACCCACTATAAAAAGGAATATCAAAAACAAAACAAAAAAACTGGGAAATTTTTTCCAATTCATTCAGGGTCTCTGATGAAACCTGGAAGACCCTATCTACAATGACAGCTGGATGTGGCATAAGGCTGGACACTTAGGACTGAGAGGATTGGTGAGATGGGGTGAGCAAATGCAGACCCTTTAAAGCACAAATGCCTGGCACACATTCCATGGTTCACAACTCTCCAGTTTAAAGGGAATATTACTACAGCTATAACATGTACGGGAAACCTAGAGAACGGACACACTGTGAATACGAAAGATTTCTAAAACTCAACAAATAGTCCCTCTCCTGGTGCTCCGGTTTGACTTTCTATATGCTTTACTATCAACCTCTCAACTTGGAGAGACAGCCCCTTTAACCTCCTGGTTCACACAGGTTGCCAATTTGGCAGAGGATGAAAGGGAAGAGGGAGAACCAATGAGAGAGTAGCTGTTAGGCATTTGGACGGGCATATATCACTGTAATTTCCCGGCAGGAAGAAGAATTAACCAAAGTCTCAGGCACCCACTGGGAACCTGTATAGGTCCTGAAGCAAAATTTTGGTCTTGCGGTCAGCTCACAAAAAACAAGTTAAAAAATGGAGCTCAGGGGCACAGCAATTCACAAACTGGCCGAGTAATAAAGGACAACTATCGTCCAAAAATCTGTTGAGGGAAGGCAACGAGGCGGACTTGAAAGCGAGGCAGAATAGCAGGAAACAGATTTCAAGAGGTACGTTGGAAACGCCTTTAAAGCACAGGAAGAGGGGCACAACTTCGACAATGATGCACTTGGCCAAAAAGGGCGTATGCGTTTTCTCCTGAATATATTCAGGAGAAAACGCATACGCCCTTTTTGGCCAAGCAAGCAAGCGGGCAATGCAAATCTGCACTACAAAGAAGTATCACTTCCCACCGGTCAAAAGGGACATCCACAAAATGTGTAAAAACCAGAAAGGCAAGACAGGCCCTGGAGAACAGGGAGCCTTGTTATGCTGATGGGCGGGATGTAAATTGCCAACTGCCTCTCTGGAGGAGTGCACTGTGTTCCCTAAAACATGTAAAGAACAGAGATACAGAGCCAAGGGCACTTTCAGTCTAGGGAATATACCTTGGGAAAACTGAAAATCAATAAGGCAGAGCCACCCCAAAATTTAGGACTGCACTGCTTACAAGGACCTCAACTTGGGTACACCTTAAATATCCCAGGAAATATAAAAATGGTTCAAAAAATTGTGGTACTTACGTACGATGGAATATCCCTCAGCCATGAAATCAATGTCATAAGACCAGTAGCAGCAAAATGGGTGGATTCAGGTACGATGATTCTAAGTGAAATAAGTCACACAGAAAAAGAAACTTATCATAAGATATCACTTATGAAGATCCTGTAAACATGGCTACACTTGAACTGATTTAGGAAAGAGAACAGTGTCTCACATTTAGAAAACACTCTTATGCCTGCTTAAGGGGGAAGGAGAGGTGGGGTGATGCATAAAACCAGAGTTTGATATAAGCACAGGTACCGTTCCAAAAACCAACTATGGAATAGACAAGACCTACACCTTCCTCAGTGAAAGGGACTCAAAACCCCATATTTCCCGCAGAGGAATATATCTGACTAGTAAGAATCTTAAAACCTATGTATTGATATGTCTCCGTAAGGGAATCAAGTGTGTCTAGACTGACATAAACATGGCAGCGAGAATCAGCTCAAACCCACTATAAAAAGGAATTTCAAAAACAAAACAAAAAAACTGGGAAATTCTTTACAATTACTTCAGGTTCTCTGATGAAACCTGGAATGACCCTATCTACAACGACAGCTGGATGTGGCATAAGGAGGGACAGTTGGGACTGAGACGATTGGTGAGATTGGGTGAGCAAATGCAGACCCTTTAAAGCAATAATGCATGGCACCCATTCCATGGGTCCCAACTCTCCAGATTGAAGGGAATATTACTACAGTTATAACATGTACTGGAAACCTAGAGAATGGACACACTGTGAATACGAAAGGTTTCTAAAACTCAACGAATAGTCCCTCTCCTGGTGCTCCGGTTTGACTTTCCATCTGCTTTACTATCAACCTCCCAACATGGAGAGACAGCCCCTTTAAACTCCTTGTTTGAACAGGTTGCCAATTTGGCAGAGGATGAAAGGGAAGAGGGAGAACCAATGAGAGAGTAGCTGTTAGGCATTTGGACGGGCACATATCACTCTAACTTCCCAGCAGGAAGAAGAATTAACCAAAGTCTCAGCCCCCCATCGGGAACCAGCATAGGTCCTGAACCAAAATTTTGGACTTGCGGTCAGCTCACAAAAAACGAGTTGAAAAATGGAGCTAAGGGTCACAGAAATTCACAAACTGGCCGAGTAATAAAGGACAACTATCGTCCAAAAATCTGTTGAGGGAAGGAAATGAGGCGGACTTGAAAGCGAGGCAGAATAGAAGGAAACAGATTTCAAGAGGTACGTTGGAATCACATTTAAAGCACAGGAAGAGGGGCACAACTTCGACAATGATGCACTTGGCCAAAAAGGGCGTATGCATTTTCTCCTGAATATATTCAGGAGAAAACGCATACGCCCTTTTTGGCCAAGCAAGCAAGCGGGCAATGCAAATCTGCACTACAAAGAAGTATCACTTCCCACCGGTCAAAAGGGACATCCACAAAATGTGTAAAAACGAGAAAGGCAAGACAGGCCCTGGAGAACAGGGAGCCTTGTTATGCTGATGGGCGGGATGTAAATTGTCAACTGCCTCTCTGGAGGAGTGCATTGTGTTCCCTAAAACAAGTAAAGAACAGAGCTACAGAGCCAAGGGCACTTCCAGTCTAGGGAATATACCTTGGGAAAACTGAAAATCAATAAGACAGAGCCACCCCAAAATTTAGGGCTGCACTGCTTACAAGGACCTCAACTTGGGTACACCTTAAATATCCCAGGAAATATAAAAATGGTTCAAAAAATTGTGGTACTTACGTATGATAGAATATCCCTCAGCCATGAAATCAATGTCATAAGACCAGTAGCAGCAAAATGGTTGGATTCAGGTACGATGATTCTAAGTGAAATAAGTCACACAGAAAAATAAACTTATGATAAGATATCACTTATGAAGATCCTGTAAACATGGCTACACTTGAACTGAGTTAGGAAAGAGAACAGTGTCTCACATTTAGAAAACACTCTTATGCCTGCTTAAGGGTGAAGGAGAGGTGGGGTGATGCATAAAACCAGAGTTTGATATAAGCACAGGGAACCGTTCCAAAAACCAAATATGGAATAGACAAGACCTACACCTTCCTCAGTGAAAGGGACTCAAAACACCATATTTCCCGCAGAGGAATATATCTGACTAGTAAGAATCTTAAAACCTATGTATTGATATGTCTCCGTAAGGGAATCAAGTGTGTCTAGACTGGCATAAACATGGCAGCGAGAATCAGCTCAAACCCACTATAAAAAGGAATTTCAAAAACAAAACAAAAAAACTGGGAAATTCTTTACAATTCCTTCAGGGCCTCTGATGAAACCTGGAATGACCCTATCTACAAAGACAGCTGGATGTGGCAAAAGGCTGGACACTTGGGACTGAGAGGATTGGTGAGATTGGGTGAGCAAATGCAGACCCTTTAAAGCACAAATGCCTGGAACACATTCCATGCGTCCCAACTCTCCAGGTTGAAGGGAATATTACTACAGTTATAACATGTACAGGAAACCTAGAGAACGGACACACTGTGAATACGAAAGGTTTCTAAAACTCAACGAATAGTCCCTCTCCTGGTGCTCTGGTTTGACTTTCCATCTGCTTTACTATCAACCTCCCAACTTGGAGAGACAGCCCCTTTAACCTCCTGGTTCGCACAGGTTGCCAATTTGGCAGAGGATGAAAGGGAAAAGGGAAAACCAATGAGAGAGTAGCTGTTAGGCATTAGGACGGGCACATATCACTCTAACTTCCCGGCAGGAAGAAGAATTAACCAAAGTCTCAGCACCCCACCGGGAACCAGCATAGATCCTGAACCAAAATTATGGACTTGCGGTCAGCTCACACAGAACGACTTGCAAAATGGAGCTAAGGGACATAGCAATTCACAAACTGGCCGAGTAATAAAGGACAACTATCGTCCAAAAATCTGTTGAGGGAAAGCAACGAGGCAGACTTGAAAGCGAGACAGAATAACAGGAAACAGATTTCAAGAAGTACGTTGGAATCGCCTTTAAAGCACAGGAAGAGGGGCACAACTACGACAATGATGCACTTGGCCAAAAAGGGCGTATGCGTTTTCTCCTGAATATATTCAGGAGAAAACGCATACGCCCTTTTTGGCCAAGCAAGCAAGCGGGCAATGCAAATCTGCACTACAAAGAAGTATCACTTCCCACCGGTCAAAAGGGACATCCACAAAATGTGTAAAAACCAGAAAGGCAAGACAGGCCCTGGAGAACAGGGAGCCTTTTTATGCTGATGGGCGGGATGTAAATTGCCAACTGCCTCTCTGGAGGAGTGCATTGTGTTCCCGAAAACAAGTAAGAACAGAGATACAGAGACAAGGGCACATCCAGTGTAGGGAATATACCTTGGGAATTCTGAAAATCAATAAGACAGAGCCACCCCAAAATTTAGGGCTGCACTGCTTACAAGGACCTCAACTTGGGTACACCTTAAATATCCCAGGAAATATAAAAATGGTTCAAAAATTGTGGTACTAACGTACGATGGAATATCACTCAGCCATGAAATCAATGTCACAAACCAGTAGCAGCAAAATGGGTGGATTCAGGTACGATGATTCTAAGTGAAATAAGTCACACAGAAAAAGAAACTTATCATAAGATATCACTTATGAAGATCCTGTAAACATGGCTACACTTGAACTGAGTTAGGAAAGAGAACAGAGTCTGACATTTAGAAAACACTCTTATGCCTGTTAAGGGGGAAGGAGAGGTGGGGTGATGCATAAAACCAGAGTTTGATATAAGCACAGGTACCGTTCCAAAAACCAACTATGGAATAGACAAGACCTACACCTTCCTCAGTAAAAGGGACTCAAAACCCCATATTTTCCGCAGAGGAATACATCTGACTAGTAAGTATTTTAAAACCTATGTATTGATATGTCTCCGTAAGGGAATCAAGTGTGTCTAGACTGGCATAAACATGGCAGCGAAAATCAGCTCAAACCCACTATAAAAAGAAATTTCAAAAACAAAACAAAAAAAACTGGGAAATTCTTTACAATTCCTTCAGGGTCTCTGATGAACTCTGGAATGACCCTATCTACAATGACAGCTGGATGTGGCATAAGGAGGGACACTTGGGACTGAGATGATTGGTGAGATTGGGTGAGCAAATGCAGACCCTTTAAAGCAAAAATGCCTGGCACACATTCCATGGGTCCGAACTCTCCAGGTTGAAGGGAATATTACTACAGCTATAACATGTACGGGAAACCTAGAGAACGGACACACTGTGAATACGAAAGGTCTCTAAAACTCAAAGAATAGTCCCTCTCCTGGTGCTCCGGTTTGAATTTCCATCTGCTTTACTATCAACCTCCCAAATTGGAGAGACAACCCCTTTAACCTCCTGGTTCGCACAGGTTGCCAATTTGGCAGAGGATGAAAGGGAAGAGGGAGAACCAATGAGAGAGTAGCTGTTAGGCATTTGGACGGGCACAAATCACTCTAACTTCCCGGCAGGAAGAAGAATTAACCAAAGTCTCAGCCCCCCACCGGGAACCAGCATAGGTCCTGAACCAAAATTTTGCACTTGCGGTCAGCTCACAAAAAACGAGTTGAAAAATGGATCTCATGGGCACAGCATTTCACAAACTGGCCAAGTAATAAAGCACAACTATCGTCCAAAAATCTGTTGAGGGAAGGCAACGAGGCGGACTTGAAAGCGAGGCAGAATAGCAGGAAACAGATTTCAAGAGGTACGTTGGAATCGCCTTTAAAGCACAGGAAGAGGGGCACAACTTCGACAATGATGCACTTGGCCAAAAAGGGCGTATGCGTTTTCTCCTGAATATATTCAGGAGAAAACGCATACGCCCTTTTTGGCCAAGCAAGCAAGCGGGCAATGCAAATCTGCACTACAAAGAAGTATCACTTCCCACCGGTCAAAAGGGACATCCACAAAATGTGTAAAAACCAGAAAGGCAAGACAGACCCTGGAGAACAGGGAGCCTTGTTATGCTGATGGGCGGGATGTAAATTGCCAGCTGCCACTGTGGAGGAGTACATTGTGTTCCCTAAAACAAGTAAACAACAGAGCTACAGAGCAAAGGGCACTTCCAGTCTAGGGAATATACCTAGGGAAAACTGAAAACAATAAGACAGAGCAACCCCAAAATTTAGGGCTGCACTGCTTACAAGGACCTCAACTTGGGTACACCTTAAATATCCCAGGAAATATAAAAATGGTTCAAAAAATTGTGGTACTTACGTACGATGGAATATCCCTCAGTCTTGAAATCAATGTCATGAGACCAGTAGCAGCAAAATGGGTGGATTCAGGTACGATGATTCTAAGTGATATACGTCACACAGAAGAAGAAACTTATCATAAGATATCACTTATGAAGATCCTGTAAATATGGCTACACTTGAACTGAGTTAGGAAAGAGAACAGTGTCTCACATTTAGAAAACACTCTTATGCCTGCTTAAGGGGGAAGGAGAGGTTGGGTGATGAATAAAAGCAGAGTTTGATATAAGCACAGGTACCTTTCCAAAAACCAACTATGGAATAGACAAGACCTACACCTTCCTCAGTGAAAGAGACTCAAAACACCATATTTCCCGCAGAGGAATATATCTGACTAGTAAGAATCTTAAAACCTATGTATTGATATGTCTCCGTAAGGGAATCAAGTGTGTCTAGTCTGGCATAAACATGGCAGCGAGAATCAGCTCAAACCCACTATAAAAAGGAATTTCAAAAACAAAACAAAAAAACTGGGAAATTCTTTACAATTCCTTCAGGGTCTCTGATGAAACCTGGAATGACCCTATCTACAATGACAGCAGGATGTGGCATAAGGCGGGACACTTGGGACTGAGAGGATTGGTGAGATTGGGTGAGCAAATGCAGACCCTTTAAAGCACAAATGCCTGGCACCCATTCCATGCGTCCCAACTCTCCAGGTTGAAGGGAATATTACTACAGCTATAAAATGTACAGGAAACCTAGAGAACGGACACACTGTGAAAACGAAAGGTTTCTAAAACTCAACGAATAGTCCCTCTCCTGTTGCTCCGGTATGACTTTTCATCTGCTTTGCTATCAACCTCCCATCTTGTAGAGACAGCCCCTTTAACCTCCTGGTTCGCACAGGTTGCCAATTTGGCAGAGGATGAAAGGGAAGAGGGAGAACCAATGAGAGAGTAGCTGTTAGGCATTTGGACGGGCACAAATCACTCTAACTTCCCGGCAGGAATAAGAATTATCCAAAGTCTCAACCCCCCAACGGGAATAAGCATAGGTCCTGAACCAAAATTTTGGACCTGCGGTCAGTTCACCAAAAACGAGTTGAAAAATGGAGCTCAGGGGCACAGCAATTCACAAATCGGCCGAGTAATAAAGGACAAACTTCATCCAAAAATCTGTTGAGGGAAGGCAACGAGGAAGACTTGAAAGTGAGGCAGAATAGCAGGAAACAGATTTCAAGAGATACGTTGGAATCGCCTTTAAAGCACAGGAAGAGGGGCACCACTTCGACAATGATGCACTTGGCCAAAAAGGGCGTATGCGTTTTCTCCTGAATATATTCAGGAGAAAACGCATACACATATTTTGGCCAAGCAAGCAAGTGGGCAATGCAAATCTGCACTACAAAGAAGTATCACTTCCCACCGGTCAAAAGGGACATCCACAAAATGTGTAAAAACCAGAAAGGCAAGACAGGCCCTGGAGAACAGGGAGCCTTGTTATGCAGATGGGCGGGATGTAAATTACCGACTGCCTCTCTGGAGACGTGCATTGTGTTCCATAAAAGAAGTAAACAACAGAGCTACAGAGCCAAGGGCACTTCCAGGCTAGGGAATATACCTTGGGAAAACTGAGAATCAATAAGACAGAGCCACCCCAAAATTTAGGGCTGCACTGCTTACAAGGACCTCAACTTGGGTACACCTTAAATATCCCAGGAAATATAAAATGGTTCAAAAAATTGTGGTACTTACGTATGATGGAATATCCCTCAGCCATGAAATCAATGTCATAAGACCAGTAGCAGCAAAATGGGTGGATTCAGGTACGATGATTCTAATTGAAATAAGTCACACAGAAAAAGAAACTTATCTTAAGATATCACTTATGAAGATCCTGTAAACATGGCTACACTTGAACTGAGTTAGGAAAGAGAACAGTGTCTCACATTTAGAAAACACTCTTATGCCTGCTTAAGGGGGAAGGAGAGGTGGGGTGATGCATAAAACCAGAGTTTGATATAAGCACAGGTACCGTTCCAAAAACCAACTATGGAATAGACAAGACCTACACCTTCCTCAGTGAAAGGGACTCAAAACCCCATATTTCCCACAGAGGAATATATCTGACTAGTAAGAATCTTAAAACCTATGTATTGATATGTCTCCGTCAGGGAATCAAGTGTGTCTAGACTGGCATAAACATGGCAGCGAGAATCAGCTCAAACCCACTATAAAAAGGAATTTCAAAAACAAAACAAAAAAACTGGGAAATTCTTTACAGTTCCTTCAGGGTCTCTGATGAAACCTGGAATGACCCTATCTACAACGACAGCTGGATGTGGCATAAGGCTGGACACTTGGGACTGAGAGGATTGGTGAGATTGGGTGAGCAAATGCAGACCCTTTAAAGCACACATGCCTGGCACCCATTCCATGGGTCTCAACTCTCCAGTTGGAAGGGAATATTACTACAGCTATAACATGTACGGGAAACCTAGAGAACGGACACACTGTGAATACGAAAGGTTTCTAAAACTCAACGAATAGTCCCTCTCCTGGTGCTCCGGTTTGACTTTCCATCTGCTTTACTATCAATCTCCCAACTTGGAGAGACAGCCCCTTTAACCTCCTGGTTCGCACAGGTTGGCAATTTGGCAGAGGATGAAAGGGAAGAGGGAGAACCAATGAGAGAGTAGCTGTTAGGCATTTGGACGGGCACATATCACTCTAACTTCCCGGGAGTAAGAAGAATTAACCAAAGTCTCAGCCACCCACCGGGAACCAGTGTAGGTCCTGAAGTAAAATTTTGGTCTTGCGGTCACCTCACCAAAAACGAGTTGAAAAATGGAGCTCAGGGGCACAGCAATTCACAAACTGGCTGAGTAATAAAGGACAACTATCGTCCAAAAATCTGTTGAGGGAAGGCAACGAGGCGGACTTGAAAGCGAGGCAGAAAAGCAGGAAACAGATTTCAAGAGGAACGTTGGAATCGCCTTTAAAGCACAGGAAGAGGGGCACAACTTCGACAATGATGCACTTGGCCAAAAAGGACGTATGTGTTTTCTCCTGAATATATTCAGGAGAAAACGCATACGCCCTTTTTGACCAAGGAAGCAAGCGGGAAATGCAAATCTGCACTACAAAAAAGTATCACATCCCACCGGTCAAAAGAGACATCCACAAAATGTGTAAAAACCAGAAAGACAGACACGCCCTGGAGAACAGGGAGCCGTGTAATGCTGATGGGCGGGATGTAAATTGCCAACTGCCTCTCTGGAGGAGTACATTGTGTTCCCTAAAACAAGTAAACAACAGAGCTACAGAGCCAAGGGCACTTCCAGTCTAGGGAATATACCTTGGGAAAACTGAAAATCAATAAGACAGAGCCACCCCAAAATTTAGGGCTGCACTGCTTACAAGGACCTCAACTTGGGTACACCTTAATTATCCCAGGAAATATAAAAATGGTTCAAAAAATTGTGGTACTTACGTACGATGGAATATCCCTCAGCCATGAAATCAATGTCGTAAGACCAGTAGCAGCAAAATGGGTGGATTCAGGTACGATGATTCTAAGTGAAATAAGTCACAGAGAAAAAGAAACTTATCATAAGATATCACTTATGAAGATCCTGTAAATATGGCTACACTTGAACTGAGTTAGGAAAGAGAACAGTGTCTCACATTTAGAAAACACTCTTATGCCTGCTTAAGGGGGAAGGAGAGGTGGGGTGATGCATAAAACCAGAGTTTGATATAAGCACAGGTACCGTTCCAAAAACCAACTATGGAATAGGCAAGACCTACACCTTCCTCAGTGAAACTGACTCAAAACCCCATATTTCCCGCAGAGGAATATATCTGACTACTAAGAATCTTAAAACCTATGTATTGATATGTCTCCGTAAGGGAATCAAGTGTGTCTAGACTGGCATAAACATGGCAGCGAGAATCAGCTCAAACCCGCTATAAAAAGGAATTTCAAAAACAAACCAAAAAAACTGGGAAATTCTTTACAATTCATTCATGGTCTCTGAAGAAACCTGGAATGACCATATCTACAATGACAGCTGGATGTGGCATAAGGAGGGACACTTGAGACTGAGACGATTGTTGAGATTGGGTGAGCAAATGCAGACCCTTTAAAGCACAAATGCTTGGCACCCATTCCATGGGTCCCAAATCTCCAGGTTGAAGGGAATATTACTACAGCTATAACATGTACAGGGACCCTAGAGAACGGACACACTGTGAATACGAAAGGTTTCTAAAACTCAACGAATAGTCCCTCTCCTGGTGCTCTGGTTTGACTTTCCGTCTGCTTTACTATCAACCTCCCAACTTGGAGAGACAGCCCCTTTAACCTCCTGGTTCGCACAGGTTGCCAATTTGGCAGAGGATGAAAGGGAAGAGGGAGAACCAATGAGAGAGTAGCTGTTAGGCATCTGGACGGGCACATATCACTCTAATTTCCCGGCAGGAAGAAGAATTAACCAAATTCTCAGCCCCCCACCGGGAACCAGCATAGGTAGTGAACCAAAATTTTGGACTTGCATTCAGCTCACCAAAAACGAGTTGAAAAATGGAGCTCAGGGGCACAGCAATTCACAAACTGGCCGAGTAATAAAGGACAACTATCGTCCAAAAATCTGTTGAGGGAAGGCAACGAGGGGGAATTGAAAGTGAGGCAGAGTAGCAGGAAACAGATTTCAAGAGGTACGTTGGAATCGCCTTTAAAGCACAGGAAGAGGGGCACAACTTCGACAATGCTGCACTTGGCCAAAAAGTGCGTATGCGTTTTCTCCTGAATATATTCAGGAGAAAACGCATACACATATTTTGGCCAAGCAAGCAAGCGGGCAATGCAAATCTGCACTACAAAGAAGTATCACTTCCCACCAGACAAAAGGGACATCCACAAAATGTGTAAAAACCAGAAAGGCAAGACAGGCCCTGGAGAACAGGGAGCCTTGTTATGCTGATGGGCGGGATGTAAATTGCCAACTGCCTCTCTGGAGGAGTGCATTGTGTTCCCTAAAACAAGTAAACAACAGAGCTACAGAGCCAAGGGCACTTCCAGTCTAGGGAATATACCTTGGGAAAACTGAAAATCAATAAGACAGAGCCACCCCAAAATTTAGGGCTGCACTGCTTACAAGGACCTCAACTTGGGTACACCTTAAATATCCCAGGAAATATAAAAATGGTTCAAAAAATTGTGGTACTTACGTACGATGGAATATCCCTCAGCCATGAAATCAATGTCATAAGACCAGTAGCAGCAAAATGGGTGGATTCAGGTACGATGATTCTAAGTGAAATAAGTCACACAGAAAAAGAAACTTATCATAAGATATCACTTATGAAGATCCTGTAAACATGGCTACACTTGAACTGAGTTAGGAAAGAGAACAGTGTCTCACATTTAGAAAACACTCTTATGCCTGCTTAAGGGGGAAGGAGATGTGGGGTGATGCATAAAACCAGAGTTTGATATAAGCACAGGTACCGTTCCAAAAACCAACTATGGAATAGACAAGACCTACACCTTCCTCAGTGAAAGGGACTCAAAACCCCATATTACCCGCAGAGGAATATATCTGACTAGTAAGAATCTAAAAACCTATGTATTGATATGTATCCATAAGGGAATCAAGTGTGTCTAGACTGGCATAAACATGGCAGTGAGAATCAGCTCAAACCCACTATAAAAAGGAATATCAAAAACAAAACAAAAAAACTGGGAAATTTTTTCCAATTCATTCAGGGTCTCTGATGAAACCTGGAAGACCCTATCTACAATGACAGCTGGATGTGGCATAAGGCTGGACACTTAGGACTGAGAGGATTGGTGAGATGGGGTGAGCAAATGCAGACCCTTTAAAGCACAAATGCCTGGCACACATTCCATGGTTCACAACTCTCCAGTTTAAAGGGAATATTACTACAGCTATAACATGTACGGGAAACCTAGAGAACGGACACACTGTGAATACGAAAGATTTCTAAAACTCAACAAATAGTCCCTCTCCTGGTGCTCCGGTTTGACTTTCTATATGCTTTACTATCAACCTCTCAACTTGGAGAGACAGCCCCTTTAACCTCCTGGTTCACACAGGTTGCCAATTTGGCAGAGGATGAAAGGGAAGAGGGAGAACCAATGAGAGAGTAGCTGTTAGGCATTTGGACGGGCATATATCACTGTAATTTCCCGGCAGGAAGAAGAATTAACCAAAGTCTCAGGCACCCACTGGGAACCTGTATAGGTCCTGAAGCAAAATTTTGGTCTTGCGGTCAGCTCACAAAAAACAAGTTAAAAAATGGAGCTCAGGGGCACAGCAATTCACAAACTGGCCGAGTAATAAAGGACAACTATCGTCCAAAAATCTGTTGAGGGAAGGCAACGAGGCGGACTTGAAAGCGAGGCAGAATAGCAGGAAACAGATTTCAAGAGGTACGTTGGAAACGCCTTTAAAGCACAGGAAGAGGGGCACAACTTCGACAATGATGCACTTGGCCAAAAAGGGCGTATGCGTTTTCTCCTGAATATATTCAGGAGAAAACGCATACGCCCTTTTTGGCCAAGCAAGCAAGCGGGCAATGCAAATCTGCACTACAAAGAAGTATCACTTCCCACCGGTCAAAAGGGACATCCACAAAATGTGTAAAAACCAGAAAGGCAAGACAGGCCCTGGAGAACAGGGAGCCTTGTTATGCTGATGGGCGGGATGTAAATTGCCAACTGCCTCTCTGGAGGAGTGCACTGTGTTCCCTAAAACATGTAAAGAACAGAGATACAGAGCCAAGGGCACTTTCAGTCTAGGGAATATACCTTGGGAAAACTGAAAATCAATAAGGCAGAGCCACCCCAAAATTTAGGACTGCACTGCTTACAAGGACCTCAACTTGGGTACACCTTAAATATCCCAGGAAATATAAAAATGGTTCAAAAAATTGTGGTACTTACGTACGATGGAATATCCCTCAGCCATGAAATCAATGTCATAAGACCAGTAGCAGCAAAATGGGTGGATTCAGGTACGATGATTCTAAGTGAAATAAGTCACACAGAAAAAGAAACTTATCATAAGATATCACTTATGAAGATCCTGTAAACATGGCTACACTTGAACTGATTTAGGAAAGAGAACAGTGTCTCACATTTAGAAAACACTCTTATGCCTGCTTAAGGGGGAAGGAGAGGTGGGGTGATGCATAAAACCAGAGTTTGATATAAGCACAGGTACCGTTCCAAAAACCAACTATGGAATAGACAAGACCTACACCTTCCTCAGTGAAAGGGACTCAAAACCCCATATTTCCCGCAGAGGAATATATCTGACTAGTAAGAATCTTAAAACCTATGTATTGATATGTCTCCGTAAGGGAATCAAGTGTGTCTAGACTGACATAAACATGGCAGCGAGAATCAGCTCAAACCCACTATAAAAAGGAATTTCAAAAACAAAACAAAAAAACTGGGAAATTCTTTACAATTACTTCAGGTTCTCTGATGAAACCTGGAATGACCCTATCTACAACGACAGCTGGATGTGGCATAAGGAGGGACAGTTGGGACTGAGACGATTGGTGAGATTGGGTGAGCAAATGCAGACCCTTTAAAGCAATAATGCATGGCACCCATTCCATGGGTCCCAACTCTCCAGATTGAAGGGAATATTACTACAGTTATAACATGTACTGGAAACCTAGAGAATGGACACACTGTGAATACGAAAGGTTTCTAAAACTCAACGAATAGTCCCTCTCCTGGTGCTCCGGTTTGACTTTCCATCTGCTTTACTATCAACCTCCCAACATGGAGAGACAGCCCCTTTAAACTCCTTGTTTGAACAGGTTGCCAATTTGGCAGAGGATGAAAGGGAAGAGGGAGAACCAATGAGAGAGTAGCTGTTAGGCATTTGGACGGGCACATATCACTCTAACTTCCCAGCAGGAAGAAGAATTAACCAAAGTCTCAGCCCCCCATCGGGAACCAGCATAGGTCCTGAACCAAAATTTTGGACTTGCGGTCAGCTCACAAAAAACGAGTTGAAAAATGGAGCTAAGGGTCACAGAAATTCACAAACTGGCCGAGTAATAAAGGACAACTATCGTCCAAAAATCTGTTGAGGGAAGGAAATGAGGCGGACTTGAAAGCGAGGCAGAATAGAAGGAAACAGATTTCAAGAGGTACGTTGGAATCACATTTAAAGCACAGGAAGAGGGGCACAACTTCGACAATGATGCACTTGGCCAAAAAGGGCGTATGCATTTTCTCCTGAATATATTCAGGAGAAAACGCATACGCCCTTTTTGGCCAAGCAAGCAAGCGGGCAATGCAAATCTGCACTACAAAGAAGTATCACTTCCCACCGGTCAAAAGGGACATCCACAAAATGTGTAAAAACGAGAAAGGCAAGACAGGCCCTGGAGAACAGGGAGCCTTGTTATGCTGATGGGCGGGATGTAAATTGTCAACTGCCTCTCTGGAGGAGTGCATTGTGTTCCCTAAAACAAGTAAAGAACAGAGCTACAGAGCCAAGGGCACTTCCAGTCTAGGGAATATACCTTGGGAAAACTGAAAATCAATAAGACAGAGCCACCCCAAAATTTAGGGCTGCACTGCTTACAAGGACCTCAACTTGGGTACACCTTAAATATCCCAGGAAATATAAAAATGGTTCAAAAAATTGTGGTACTTACGTATGATAGAATATCCCTCAGCCATGAAATCAATGTCATAAGACCAGTAGCAGCAAAATGGTTGGATTCAGGTACGATGATTCTAAGTGAAATAAGTCACACAGAAAAATAAACTTATGATAAGATATCACTTATGAAGATCCTGTAAACATGGCTACACTTGAACTGAGTTAGGAAAGAGAACAGTGTCTCACATTTAGAAAACACTCTTATGCCTGCTTAAGGGTGAAGGAGAGGTGGGGTGATGCATAAAACCAGAGTTTGATATAAGCACAGGGAACCGTTCCAAAAACCAAATATGGAATAGACAAGACCTACACCTTCCTCAGTGAAAGGGACTCAAAACACCATATTTCCCGCAGAGGAATATATCTGACTAGTAAGAATCTTAAAACCTATGTATTGATATGTCTCCGTAAGGGAATCAAGTGTGTCTAGACTGGCATAAACATGGCAGCGAGAATCAGCTCAAACCCACTATAAAAAGGAATTTCAAAAACAAAACAAAAAAACTGGAAAATTCTTTACAATTCCTTCAGGGCCTCTGATGAAACCTGGAATGACCCTATCTACAAAGACAGCTGGATGTGGCATAAGGCTGGACACTTGGGACTGAGAGGATTGGTGAGATTGGGTGAGCAAATGCAGACCCTTTAAAGCACAAATGCCTGGAACACATTCCATGCATCCCAACTCTCCAGGTTGAAGGGAATATTACTACAGTTATAACATGTACAGGAAACCTAGAGAACGGACACACTGTGAATACGAAAGGTTTCTAAAACTCAACGAATAGTCCCTCTCCTGGTGCTCTGGTTTGACTTTCCATCTGCTTTACTATCAACCTCCCAACTTGGAGAGACAGCCCCTTTAACCTCCTGGTTCGCACAGGTTGCCAATTTGGCAGAGGATGAAAGGGAAAAGGGAAAACCAATGAGAGAGTAGCTGTTAGGCATTAGGACGGGCACATATCACTTTAACTTCCCGGCAGGAAGAAGAATTAACCAAAGTCTCAGCACCCCACCGGGAATCAGCATAGGTCCTGAACCAAAATTATGGACTTGCGGTCAGCTCACACAGAACGACTTGCAAAATGGAGCTAAGGGACATAGCAATTCACAAACTGGCCGAGTAATAAAGGACAACTATCGTCCAAAAATCTGTTGAGGGAAAGCAACGAGGCAGACTTGAAAGCGAGACAGAATAACAGGAAACAGATTTCAAGAAGTACGTTGGAATCGCCTTTAAAGCACAGGAAGAGGGGCACAACTACGACAATGATGCACTTGGCCAAAATGGGCGTATGCGTTTTCTCCTGAATATATTCAGGAGAAAACGCATACGCCCTTTTTGGCCAAGCAAGCAAGCGGGCAATGCAAATCTGCACTACAAAGAAGTATCACTTCCCACCGGTCAAAAGGGGCATCCACAAAATGTGTAAAAACCAGAAAGGCAAGACAGGCCCTGGAGAACAGGGAGCCTTTTTATGCTGATGGGCGGGATGTAAATTGCCAACTGCCTCTCTGGAGGAGTGCATTGTGTTCCCGAAAACAAGTAAGAACAGAGATACAGAGACAAGGGCACATCCAGTGTAGGGAATATACCTTGGGAATTCTGAAAATCAATAAGACAGAGCCACCCCAAAATTTAGGGCTGCACTGCTTACAAGGACCTCAACTTGGGTACACCTTAAATATCCCAGGAAATATAAAACTGGTTCAAAAATTGTGGTACTAACGTACGATGGAATATCACTCAGCCATGAAATCAATGTCACAAACCAGTAGCAGCAAAATGGGTGGATTCAGGTACGATGATTCTAAGTGAAATAAGTCACACAGAAAAAGAAACTTATCATAAGATATCACTTATGAAGATCCTGTAAACATGGCTACACTTGAACTGAGTTAGGAAAGAGAACAGAGTCTGACATTTAGAAAACACTCTTATGCCTGTTAAGGGGGAAGGAGAGGTGGGGTGATGCATAAAACCAGAGTTTGATATAAGCACAGGTACCGTTCCAAAAACCAACTATGGAATAGACAAGACCTACACCTTCCTCAGTAAAAGGGACTCAAAACCCCATATTTTCCGCAGAGGAATACATCTGACTAGTAAGTATTTTAAAACCTATGTATTGATATGTCTCCGTAAGGGAATCAAGTGTGTCTAGACTGGCATAAACATGGCAGCGAAAATCAGCTCAAACCCACTATAAAAAGAAATTTCAAAAACAAAACAAAAAAAACTGGGAAATTCTTTACAATTCCTTCAGGGTCTCTGATGAACTCTGGAATGACCCTATCTACAATGACAGCTGGATGTGGCATAAGGAGGGACACTTGGGACTGAGACGATTGGTGAGATTGGGTGAGCAAATGCAGACCCTTTAAAGCAAAAATGACTGGCACACATTCCATGGGTCCGAACTCTCCAGGTTGAAGGGAATATTACTACTGCTATAACATGTACGGGAAACCTAGAGAACGGACACACTGTGAATACGAAAGGTCTCTAAAACTCAAAGAATAGTTCCTCTCCTGGTGCTCCGGTTTGAATTTCCATCTGCTTTACTATCAACCTCCCAAATTGGAGAGACAACCCCTTTAACCTCCTGGTTCGCACAGGTTGCCAATTTGGCAGAGGATGAAAGGGAAGAGGGAGAACCAATGAGAGAGTAGCTGTTAGGCATTTGGACGGGCACAAATCACTCTAACTTCCCGGCAGGAATAAGAATTAACCAAAGTCTCAGCCCCCCACCGGGAACCAGCATAGGTCCTGAACCAAAATTTTGCACTTGCGGTCAGCTCACAAAAAACGAGTTGAAAAATGGAGCTCATGGGCACAGCATTTCACAAACTGGCCAAGTAATAAAGCACAACTATCGTCCAAAAATCTGTTGAGGGAAGGCAACGAGGCGGACTTGAAAGCGAGGCAGAATAGCAGGAAACAGATTTCAAGAGGTACGTTGGAATCGCCTTTAAAGCACAGGAAGAGGGGCACAACTTCGACAATGATGCACTTGGCCAAAAAGGGCGTATGCGTTTTCTCCTGAATATATTCAGGAGAAAACGCATACGCCCTTTTTGGCCAAGCAAGCAAGCGGGCAATGCAAATCTGCACTACAAAGAAGTATCACTTCCCACCGGTCAAAAGGGACATCCACAAAATGTGTAAAAACCAGAAAGGCAAGACAGACCCTGGAGAACAGGGAGCCTTGTTATGCTGATGGGCGGGATGTAAATTGCCAGCTGCCACTGTGGAGGAGTACATTGTGTTCCCTAAAACAAGTAAACAACAGAGCTACAGAGCAAAGGGCACTTCCAGTCTAGGGAATATACCTAGGGAAAACTGAAAACAATAAGACAGAGCAACCCCAAAATTTAGGGCTGCACTGCTTACAAGGACCTCAACTTGGGTACACCTTAAATATCCCAGGAAATATAAAAATGGTTCAAAAAATTGTGGTACTTACGTACGATGGAATATCCCTCAGTCTTGAAATCAATGTCATGAGACCAGTAGCAGCAAAATGGGTGGATTCAGGTACGATGATTCTAAGTGATATACGTCACACAGAAGAAGAAACTTATCATAAGATATCACTTATGAAGATCCTGTAAATATGGCTACACTTGAACTGAGTTAGGAAAGAGAACAGTGTCTCACATTTAGAAAACACTCTTATGCCTGCTTAAGGGGGAAGGAGAGGTTGGGTGATGAATAAAAGCAGAGTTTGATATAAGCACAGGTACCTTTCCAAAAACCAACTATGGAATAGACAAGACCTACACCTTCCTCAGTGAAAGAGACTCAAAACACCATATTTCCCGCAGAGGAATATATCTGACTAGTAAGAATCTTAAAACCTATGTATTGATATGTCTCCGTAAGGGAATCAAGTGTGTCTAGTCTGGCATAAACATGGCAGCGAGAATCAGCTCAAAACCACTATAAAAAGGAATTTCAAAAACAAAACAAAAAAACTGGGAAATTCTTTACAATTCCTTCAGGGTCTCTGATGAAACCTGGAATGACCCTATCTACAATGACAGCAGGATGTGGCATAAGGCGGGACACTTGGGACTGAGAGGATTGGTGAGATTGGGTGAGCAAATGCAGACCCTTTAAAGCACAAATGCCTGGCACCCATTCCATGCGTCCCAACTCTCCAGGTTGAAGGGAATATTACTACAGCTATAAAATGTACAGGAAACCTAGAGAACGGACACACTGTGAAAACGAAAGGTTTCTAAAACTCAACGAATAGTCCCTCTCCTGTTGCTCCGGTATGACTTTTCATCTGCTTTGCTATCAACCTCCCATCTTGTAGAGACAGCCCCTTTAACCTCCTGGTTCGCACAGGTTGCCAATTTGGCAGAGGATGAAAGGGAAGAGGGAGAACCAATGAGAGAGTAGCTGTTAGGCATTTGGACGGGCACAAATCACTCTAACTTCCCGGCAGGAATAAGAATTATCCAAAGTCTCAACCCCCCAACGGGAATAAGCATAGGTCCTGAACCAAAATTTTGGACCTGCGGTCAGTTCACCAAAAACGAGTTGAAAAATGGAGCTCAGGGGCACAGCAATTCACAAATCGGCCGAGTAATAAAGGACAAACTTCATCCAAAAATCTGTTGAGGGAAGGCAACGAGGCAGACTTGAAAGTGAGGCAGAATAGCAGGAAACAGATTTCAAGAGATACGTTGGAATCGCCTTTAAAGCACAGGAAGAGGGGCACCACTTCGACAATGATGCACTTGGCCAAAAAGGGCGTATGCGTTTTCTCCTGAATATATTCAGGAGAAAACGCATACACATATTTTGGCCAAGCAAGCAAGCGGGCAATGCAAATCTGCACTACAAAGAAGTATCACTTCCCACCGGTCAAAAGGGACATCCACAAAATGTGTAAAAACCAGAAAGGCAAGACAGGCCCTGGAGAACAGGGAGCCTTGTTATGCAGATGGGCGGGATGTAAATTACCGACTGCCTCTCTGGAGACGTGCATTGTGTTCCATAAAAGAAGTAAACAACAGAGCTACAGAGCCAAGGGCACTTCCAGGCTAGGGAATATACCTTGGGAAAACTGAGAATCAATAAGACAGAGCCACCCCAAAATTTAGGGCTGCACTGCTTACAAGGACCTCAACTTGGGTACACCTTAAATATCCCAGGAAATATAAAAATGGTTCAAAAAATTGTGGTACTTACGTACGATGGAATATCCCTCAGCCATGAAATCAATGTCATAAGACCAGTAGCAGCAAAATGGGTGGATTCAGGTACGATGATTCTAAGTGAAATAAGTCACACAGAAAAAGAAACTTATCTTAAGATATCACTTATGAAGATCCTGTAAACATGGCTACACTTGAACTGAGTTAGGAAAGAGAACAGTGTCTCACATTTAGAAAACACTCTTATGCCTGCTTAAGGGGGAAGGAGAGGTGGGGTGATGCATAAAACCAGAGTTTGATATAAGCACAGGTACCGTTCCAAAAACCAACTATGGAATAGACAAGACCTACACCTTCCTCAGTGAAAGGGACTCAAAACCCCATATTTCCCACAGAGGAATATATCTGACTAGTAAGAATCTTAAAACCTATGTATTGATATGTCTCCGTAAGGGAATCAAGTGTGTCTAGACTGGCATAAACATGGCAGCGAGAATCAGCTCAAACCCACTATAAAAAGGAATTTCAAAAACAAAACAAAAAAACTGGGAAATTCTTTACAGTTCCTTCAGGGTCTCTGATGAAACCTGGAATGACCCTATCTACAACGACAGCTGGATGTGGCATAAGGCTGGACACTTGGGACTGAGAGGATTGGTGAGATTTGGTGAGCAAATGCAGACCCTTTAAAGCACACATGCCTGGCACCCATTCCATGGGTCTCAACTCTCCAGTTGGAAGGGAATATTACTACAGCTATAACATGTACGGGAAACCTAGAGAACGGACACACTGTGAATACGAAAGGTTTCTAAAACTCAACGAATAGTCCCTCTCCTGGTGCTCCGGTTTGACTTTCCATCTGCTTTACTATCAATCTCCCAACTTGGAGAGACAGCCCCTTTAACCTCCTGGTTCGCACAGGTTGGCAATTTGGCAGAGGATGAAAGGGAAGAGGGAGAACCAATGAGAGAGTAGCTGTTAGGCATTTGGACGGGCACATATCACTCTAACTTCCCGGGAGTAAGAAGAATTAACCAAAGTCTCAGCCACCCACCGGGAACCAGTGTAGGTCCTGAAGCAAAATTTTGGTCTTGCGGTCACCTCACCAAAAACGAGTTGAAAAATGGAGCTCAGGGGCACAGCAATTCACAAACTGCCTGAGTAATAAAGGACAACTATCGTCCAAAAATCTGTTGAGGGAAGGCAACGAGGCGGACTTGAAAGCGAGGCAGAAAAGCAGGAAACAGATTTCAAGAGGAACGTTGGAATCGCCTTTAAAGCACAGGAAGAGGGGCACAACTTCGACAATGATGCACTTGGCCAAAAAGGACGTATGTGTTTTCTCCTGAATATATTCAGGAGAAAACGCATACGCGCTTTTTGACCAAGGAAGCAAGCGGGAAATGCAAATCTGCACTACAAAAAAGTATCACATCCCACCGGTCAAAAGAGACATCCACAAAATGTGTAAAAACCAGAAAGACAGACACGCCCTGGAGAACAGGGAGCCGTGTAATGCTGATGGGCGGGATGTAAATTGCCAACTGCCTCTCTGGAGGAGTACATTGTGTTCCCTAAAACAAGTAAACAACAGAGCTACAGAGCCAAGGGCACTTCCAGTCTAGGGAATATACCTTGGGAAAACTGAAAATCAATAAGACAGAGCCACCCCAAAATTTAGGGCTGCACTGCTTACAAGGACCTCAACTTGGGTACACCTTAATTATCCCAGGAAATATAAAAATGGTTCAAAAAATTGTGGTACTTACGTACGATGGAATATCCCTCAGCCATGAAATCAATGTCGTAAGACCAGTAGCAGCAAAATGGGTGGATTCAGGTACGATGATTCTAAGTGAAATAAGTCACAGAGAAAAAGAAACTTATCATAAGATATCACTTATGAAGATCCTGTAAATATGGCTACACTTGAACTGAGTTAGGAAAGAGAACAGTGTCTCACATTTAGAAAACACTCTTATGCCTGCTTAAGGGGGAAGGAGAGGTGGGGTGATGCATAAAACCAGAGTTTGATATAAGCACAGGTACCGTTCCAAAAACCAACTATGGAATAGGCAAGACCTACACCTTCCTCAGTGAAACTGACTCAAAACCCCATATTTCCCGCAGAGGAATATATCTGACTACTAAGAATCTTAAAACCTATGTATTGATATGTCTCCGTAAGGGAATCAAGTGTGTCTAGACTGGCATAAACATGGCAGCGAGAATCAGCTCAAACCCGCTATAAAAAGGAATTTCAAAAACAAACCAAAAAAACTGGGAAATTCTTTACAATTCATTCATGGTCTCTGAAGAAACCTGGAATGACCATATCTACAATGACAGCTGGATGTGGCATAAGGAGGGACACTTGAGACTGAGACGATTGTTGAGATTGGGTGAGCAAATGCAGACCCTTTAAAGCACAAATGCTTGGCACCCATTCCATGGGTCCCAAATCTCCAGGTTGAAGGGAATATTACTACAGCTATAACATGTACAGGGACCCTAGAGAACGGACACACTGTGAATACGAAAGGTTTCTAAAACTCAACGAATAGTCCCTCTCCTGGTGCTCTGGTTTGACTTTCCGTCTGCTTTACTATCAACCTCCCAACTTGGAGAGACAGCCCCTTTAACCTCCTGGTTCGCACAGGTTGCCAATTTGGCAGAGGATGAAAGGGAAGAGGGAGAACCAATGAGAGAGAAGCTGTTAGGCATCTGGACGGGCACATATCACTCTAACTTCCCGGCAGGAAGAAGAATTAACCAAATTCTCAGCCCCCCACCGGGAACCAGCATAGGTAGTGAACCAAAATTTTGGACTTGCATTCAGCTCACCAAAAACGAGTTGAAAAATGGAGCTCAGGGGCACAGCAATTCACAAACTGGCCGAGTAATAAAGGACAACTATCGTCCAAAAATCTGTTGAGGGAAGGCAACGAGGGGGAATTGAAAGCGAGGCAGAATAGCAGGAAACAGATTTCAAGAGGTACGTTGGAATCGCCTTTAAAGCACAGGAAGAGGGGCACAACTTCGACAATGATGCACTTGGCCAAAAAGTGCGTATGCGTTTTCTCCTGAATATATTCAGGAGAAAACGCATACACATATTTTGGCCAAGCAAGCAAGCGGGCAATGCAAATCTGCACTACAAAGAAGTATCACTTCCCACCAGTCAAAAGGGACATCCACAAAATGTGTAAAAACCAGAAAGGCTAGACAGGCCCTGGAGAACAGGGAGCCTTGTTATGCTGATGGGCAGGATGTAAATTGCCAACTGCCTCTCTGGGGGAGTGCATTGTGTTCCCTGAAACAAATAAACAACAGAGCTACAGAGCCAAGGGCACTTCCAGTCTAGGGAATATACCTTGGGAAAACTGAAAATCAATAAGACAGAGCCACCCCAAAATTTAGGGCTGCACTGCTTACAAGGACCTCAACTTGGGTACACCTTAAATATCCCAGGAAATATAAAAATGGTTCAAAAAATTGTGGTACTTACGTACGATGGAATATCCCTCAGCCATGAAATCAATGTCATAAGACCAGTAGCAGCAAAATGGGTGGATTCAGGTACGATGATTCTAAGTGAAATAAGTCACACAGAAAAAGAAACTTATCATAAGATATCACTTATGAAGATCCTGTAAACATGGCTACACTTGAACTGAGTTAGGAAAGAGAACAGTGTCTCACATTTAGAAAACACTCTTATGCCTGCTTAAGGGGGAAGGAGATGTGGGGTGATGCATAAAACCAGAGTTTGATATAAGCACAGGTACCGTTCCAAAAACCAACTATGGAATAGACAAGACCTACACCTTCCTCAGTGAAAGGGACTCAAAACCCCATATTACCCGCAGAGGAATATATCTGACTAGTAAGAATCTAAAAACCTATGTATTGATATGTATCCATAAGGGAATCAAGTGTGTCTAGACTGGCATAAACATGGCAGTGAGAATCAGCTCAAACCCACTATAAAAAGGAATATCAAAAACAAAACCAAAAAACTGGGAAATTTTTTCCAATTCATTCAGGGTCTCTGATGAAACCTGGAAGACCCTATCTACAATGACAGCTGGATGTGGCATAAGGCTGGACACTTAGGACTGAGAGGATTGGTGAGATGGGGTGAGCAAATGCAGACCCTTTAAAGCACAAATGCCTGGCACCCATTCCATGGTTCACAACTCTCCAGTTTAAAGGGAATATTACTACAGCTATAACATGTACGGGAAACCTAGAGAACGGACACACTGTGAATACGAAAGATTTCTAAAACTCAACAAATAGTCCCTCTCCTGGTGCTCCGGTTTGACTTTCTATATGCTTTACTATCAACCTCTCAACTTGGAGAGACAGCCCCTTTAACCTCCTGGTTCACACAGGTTGCCAATTTGGCAGAGGATGAAAGGGAAGAGGGAGAACCAATGAGAGAGTAGCTGTTAGGCATTTGGACGGGCATATATCACTGTAATTTCCCGGCAGGAAGAAGAATTAACCAAAGTCTCAGGCACCCACTGGGAACCTGTATAGGTCCTGAAGCAAAATTTTGGTCTTGCGGTCAGCTCACAAAAAACAAGTTAAAAAATGGAGCTCAGGGGCACAGCAATTCACAAACTGGCCGAGTAATAAAGGACAACTATCGTCCAAAAATCTGTTGAGGGAAGGCAACGAGGCGGACTTGAAAGCGAGGCAGAATAGCAGGAAACAGATTTCAAGAGGTACGTTGGAAACGCCTTTAAAGCACAGGAAGAGGGGCACAACTTCGACAATGATGCACTTGGCCAAAAAGGGCGTATGCGTTTTCTCCTGAATATATTCAGGAGAAAACGCATACGCCCTTTTTGGCCAAGCAAGCAAGCGGGCAATGCAAATCTGCACTACAAAGAAGTATCACTTCCCACCGGTCAAAAGGGACATCCACAAAATGTGTAAAAACCAGAAAGGCAAGACAGGCCCTGGAGAACAGGCAGCCTTGTTATGCTGATGGGCGGAATGTCAATTGCCAACTGCCTCTCTGGAGGAGTGCATTGTGTTCCCTAAAACAAGTAAACAACAGAGCTACAGAGCCAAGGGCACTTCCAGTCTAGGGAATATACCTTGGGAAAACTGAAAATCAATAAGAGAGAGCCACCCCAAAATTTAGGGCTGCACTGCTTACAAGGTCCTCAACTTGGGTACACCTTAAATATCCCAGGAAATATAAAAATGGTTCAAAAATTGTGGTACTTACGTACGATGGAATATCCCTCAGCCATGAAATCAATGTCATAAGACCAGTAGCAGCAAAATGGGTGGATTCAGGTACGATGATTCTAAGTGAAATAAGTCACACAGAAAAAGAAACTTATCATAAGATATCACTTATGAAGATCCTGTAAACATGGCTACACTTGAACTGAGTTAGGAAAGAGAACAGTGTCTCACATTTAGAAAACACTCTTATGCCTGCTTAAGCGGGAAGGAGAGGTGGGGTGATGCATAAACCCAGAGTTTGATATAAGCACAGGTACCGTTCCAAAAACCAACTATGGAATAGACAAGACCTACACCTTTCTCAGTGAAAGGGACTCAAAACCCCATATTTCCCGCAGAGGAATATATCTGACTAGTAAGAATCTTAAAACCTATGTATTGATATGTCTCCGTAAGGGAATCAAGTGTGTCTAGACTGGCATAAACATGGCAGCGAGAATCAGCTCAAACCCACTATAAAAAGGAATTTCAAAAACAAAACAAAAAAACTGGGAAATTCTTTACAATTCCTTCAGGGTCTCTGATGAACCCTGGAATGACCCTATCTACAACAACAGCTGGATGTGGCATAAGGCTGGACACTTGGGACTGAGACGATTGGTGAGATCTGGTGAGCAAATACAGACCCTTTAAAGCAATAATGCATGGCACCCATTACATGGTTCCCAACCCTCCAGGTTGAAGGGAATATTACTACAGTTATAACATGTACCGGAAACCTAGAGAACGGACACACTGTGAATACGAAAGGTTTCTAAAACTCAACGAATAGTCCCTCTCCTGGTGCTCCGGTTTGACTTTCCATCTGCTTTACTATCAACCTCCCAACTTGGAGAGACAGCCCCTTTAACCTCCTGGTTCGCACAGGTTGCCAATTTGGCAGAGGATGAAAGGGAAGAGGGAGAACCAATGAGAGAGTAGCTGTTAGGCATTTGGACGGGCACATATCACTTTAATTTCCCGGAAGGAAGAAGAATTAACCAAAGTCTCAGCCACCCACCGGGAACCAGTAGAGGTCCTGAACCAAAATTTTGGACTTGCGGTCAGCTCACCAAAAACGAGTTGAAAAATGGAGCTCAGGGGCACAGCAGTTCACAATCTGGCCGAGTAATAAAGGACAACTATCGTCCAAAAATCTGTTGAGGGAAGGCAACGAGGCGGACTTGAAAGCGAGGCAGAATAGCAGGAAACAGATTTCAAGAGGTACGTTGGAATCGCCTTTAAAGCACAGGAAGAGGGGCACAACTTCGACAATGATGCACTTGGCCAAAAAGGGCGTATGCGTTTTCTCCTGAATATATTCAGGAGAAAACGCATACACCCTTTTTGGCCAAGCAAGCAAGCGGGAAATGCAAATCTGCACTACAAAGAAGTATCACTTCCCACCGGTCAAAAGGGACATCCACAAAATGTGTAAAAACCAGAAAGGCAAGACAGGCACTGGAGAACAGGGAGCCTTGTTTTGCTGATGGGCGGGATGTAAATTGCCAACTGCCTCTCTGGAGGAGTGCATTGTGTTCCCTAAAACAAGTAAAGAACTGAGCTACACAGCCAAGGGCACTTCCAGTCTAGGGAATATACCTTGGGAAAACTGAAAATCAATAAGACAGAGCCACCCCAAAATTTAGGGCTGCACTGCTTACAAGGACCTCAACTTGGGTACACCTTAAATATCCCAGGAAATATAAAAATGGTTCAAAAATTTGTGGTACTTACGTACGATGGAATATCCCTCAGCCATGAAATCAATGTCATAAGACCAGTAGCAGCAAAATGGGCGGGTTCAGGTAAGATGATTCTAAGTGAAATAAGTCGCACAGAAAAAGAAACATCATAAGATATCACTTATGAAGATCCTGTAAACATGGCTACACTTGAACTGAGTTAGGAAAGAGAAGAATGTCTCACATTTAGAAAACACTCTTATGCCTGCTTAAGGGGGAAGGAGAGGCGGGGTGATGCATAAAACCAGAGTTTGATATAAGCACATGTACCGTTCCAAAAACCAACTATGGAATAGACAAGACATACAGCTTCCACAGTGAAAGGGACTCAAAACCCCATATTTCCCGCAGAGGAATATATCTGACTAGTAAGAATCTTAAAACCTATGTATTGATATGTCTCCTTAAGGGAATCAAGTGTGTCTAGACTGGCATAAACATGGCAGCGAGAATCAGCTCAAACCCACTATAAAAAGGAATTTCAAAAACAAAACAAAAAAACTGGGAAATTCTTTACAATTCCTTCAGGGTCTCTGATGAAACCTGGAATGACCATATCTACAATGACAGCTGGATGTGGCATAAGGCTGGACACTTGGGACTGAGAGGATTGGTGAGATTGGGTGAGCAAATGCAGACCCTTTAAAGCAATAATGCATGGCACCCATTCCATGGGTCCCAACTCTCCAGGTTGAAGGGAATATTACTACAGTTATAACATGTACGAGAAACCTAGAGAACGGACACACTGTGAATATGAAAGGTTTCTAAAACTCAACGAATATTCCCTCTCCTGGTGCTCCGGTTTGACTTTCCATCTGCTTTACTATCAATCTCCCAACTTGGAGAGACAGCCCCTTCAACCTCCAGGTTCGCACAGGTTTCCAATTTGGCAGAGGATGAAAGGGAAGAGGGAGAACCAATGAGAGAGTAGCTGTTAGGTATTTGGTCGGGCACATATCACTCTAACTTCCCGGCAGGAAGAAGAATTAACCAAAGTCTCAGCCAGCCACCGGGAACCAGTATAGGTCCTGAACCTAAATTTTGGACTTGCGGTCAGCTCACCAAAAACGAGTTGAAAAATGGCGCTCAGGGGCACAGTAATTCACAAACTGGCCGAGTAATAAAAGACAACTATCATCCAAAAACCTGTTGACGGAAGGCAACGAGGCGGACTTGAAAGCGAGGCAGAATAGCAGGAAACAGATTTCAAGAGGTACGTTGGAATCACCTTTAAAGCACAGGAAGAGGGGCACAACTTCGACAATGATGCACTTGGCCAAAAAGGGCGTATGCGTTTTCTCCTGAATATATTCAGGAGAAAATGCATACGCCCTTTTTGGCCAAGCAAGCAAGCGGGCAATGCAAATCTGCACTACAAAGAAGTACCACTTCCCACCAGTCAAAAGGTACATCCACAAAATGTGTAAAAACCAGAAAGGCAAGACAGGCCCTGGACAACAGGGAGCCTTGTTATGCTGATGGGCGGGATGTAAATTGCCAACTGCCTCTCTGGAGGAGTGCATTGTGTTCCCTAAAACAAGTAAAGAACAGAGCTACAGAGCAAAGGGCACTTCCAGTCTAGGGAATATACCTTGGGAAAACTGAAAATCAATAAGACAGAGCCACCCCAAAATTTAGGGCTGCACTGCTTACAAGGACCTCAACTTGGGTACACCTTAAATATCCCAGGAAATATAAAAATGGTTCAGAAAATTGTGGTACTTACGTACGATGGAATATCCCTCAGCCATGAAATCAATGTCATAAGACCAGTAGCAGCAAAATGGGTAGATTCAGGTATGATGATTCTAAGTGAAATAAGTCACAGAGAAAGAAACTTATCATAAGATATCACTTATGAAGATCCTGTAAACATGGCTACACTTGAACTGAGTTAGGAAAGAGAACAGTGTCTCACATTTAAAAAACACTCTTATGCCTGCTTAAGGGGGAAGGAGAGGTGGGGTGATGCATAAACACAGAGTTCGATATAAGCACAGGTACCGTTCCAAAAACCAACTATGGAATAGACAAGACCTACACCTTCCTCAGTGAAAGGGACTCACAACCCCATATTTCCCGCAGAGGAATATATCTGACTAGTAAGAATCTTAAAACCTATGTATTGATATGTCTCTGTAAGTGAATCAAGTGTGTCTAGACTGACATAAACATGGCAGCGAGAATCAGCTCAAACCCACTATAAAAAGGAATTTCAAAAACAAAACAAAAAAACTGGGAAATTCTTTACAATTCCTTCAGGGTCCCTGATGAACCCTGGAATGACCCTATATACAACGACAGCTGGATGTGGCATAAGGCTGGACACTTGGGACTGAGACGATTGGTGAGATTTGGTGAGGAAATATAGACCCTTTAAAGCAATAATGCATGGCACCCATTCCATGGGTCCCAACTCTCCAGGTTGAAGGGAATATTACTACAGTTATAACATGTACCGGAAACCTAGAGAACGGACACACTGTGAATACGAAAGGTTTCTAAAACTCAACGAATAGTCCCTCTCCTGGTGCTCCGGTTTGACTTTCCATCTGCTTTACTATCAACCTCCCAACTCGGAGAGACAGCCCCTTTAACCTCCTGGTTCGCACAGGTTGCCAATTTGGCAGAGGATCAAAAGGAAGAGGGAGAACCAATGAGAAATTAGCTGTTAGGCATTTGGACGGGCACATATCACTGTAATTTCCCGGCAGGAAGAAGAATTAACCAAAGTCTCAGCCCCCCACCGGGAACCAGTATAGGTCCTGAACCAAAATTTTGGACTTGCGGTCAGCTCACCAAAAACGAGTTGAAGAATGGAGCTCAGGGGCACAGCAATTCACAAACTGGCCGAGTAATAAAGGACAATTATCGTCCAAAAATCTGTTGAGGGAAGGCAACGAGGCGGACTTGAAAGCGAGGCAGAATAGCAGGAAACAGATTTCAAGAGGTACATTGGAATCGCCTTTAAAGCACAGGAAGAGGGCCACAACTTCGACAATGATGCACTTGGCCAAAAAGGGCGTATGCGTTTTCTCCTGAATATATTCAGGAGAAAACGCATACGCCCCTTTTGGCCAAGCAAGCAAGCGGGCAATGCAAATCTGCACTACAAAGAAGTACCACTTCCCACCGGTCAAAAGGGACATCCACAAAATGTGTAAAAACCAGAAAGGCAAGACAGGCCCTGGACAACAGGGAGCCTTGTTATGCTGATGGGCGGGATGTAAATTGCCAACTGCCTCTCTGGAGGAGTGCATTGTGTTCCCGAAAACAAGTAAACAACAGAGCTACAGAGCCAAGGGCACTTCCAGTCTAGGGAATATACCTTGGGAAAACTGAAAATCAATAAGACAGAGCCACCCCAAAATTTAGGGCTGCACTGCTTACAAGGACCTCAACTTGGGTACACCTTAAATATCCCAGGAAATATAAAAATGGTTCAAAAAATTGTGGTACTTACGTACGATGGAATATCCCTCAGCCATGAAATCAATGTCATAACACCAGTAGCAGCAAAATGGGTAGATTCAGGTACGATGATTCTAAGTGAAATAAGTCACAGAGAAAGAAACTTATCATAAGATATCACTTATGAAGATCCTGTAAACATGGCTACACTTGAACTGAGTTAGGAAAGAGAACAGTGTCTCACATTTAAAAAACACTCTTATGCCTGCTTAAGGGGAAGGAGAGGTGGGGTGATGCATAAACCCAGAGTTTGATATAAGTACAGGTACCGTTCCAAAAACCAACTATGGAATAGACAACACCTACACCTTCCTCAGTGAAAGGGACTCAAAACCCCATATTTCCCGCAGAGGAATATATCTGACTAGTAAGAATCTTAAAACCTAGGTATTGATATGTCTCCGTAAGGGAATCAAGTGTGTCTAGACTGGCATAAAAATGGCAGCGAGAATCAGCTCAAACCCACTACAAAAAGGAATTTCAAAAACAAAACAAAAAAACTGGGAAATTCTTTACAATTCCTTCAGGGTCTCTGATGAAACCTGGAATGACCATATCTACAATGACAGCTGGATGTGGCATAAGGCTGGACACTTGGGACTGAGAGGATTGGTGACATTCGGTGAGCAAATGCAGACCCTTTAAAGCAATAATGCATGGCACCCATTCCATGGGTCCCAACTCTCCAGGTTGAAGGGAATGTTACTACAGTTATAACATGTACGAGAAACCTAGAGAATGGACACACTGTTAATACGAAAGGTTTCTAAAACTCAATGAATAGTCCCTCTCCTGGTGCTCCGGTTTGACTTTCCATCTGCTTTACTATCAACCTCCCAACTTATAGAGACAGCCCATTTAACCTCCTGGTTTGCACAGGTTGCCAATTTGGCAGAGGATGAAAGGGAAGAGGGAGAACCAATGAGAGAGTAGCTGTTAGGCATTTGGACGGGCACATATCACTGTAATTTCCCGGCAGGAAGAAGAATTAACCAAAGTCTCAGCCACCCACCGGGAACCAGTATAGGTACTGAACCAAAATTTTGGACTTGCGGTCAGCTCACCAAAAACGAGTTGAAAAATGGAGCTCAGGGGCCCAGCAATTCACAAACTGGCCGAGTAATAAAGGACAACTATCATCCAAAAACCTGTTGAGGGAAGGCAACGAGGCGGACTTGAAAGCGAGGCAGAATAGCAGGAAACAGATTTCAAGAGGTACGTTGGAAACGCCTTTAAAGCACAGGAAGAGGGGCACAACTTCGACAATGATGCACTTGGCCAAAAAGGGCGTATGCGTTTTCTCCTGAATATATTCAGGAGAAAACGCATACGCCCTTTTTGGCCAAGCAAGCAAGCGGGCAATGCAAATCTGCACTACAAAGAAGTATCACTTACCACCGGTCAAAAGGGACATCCACAAAATGTGTAAAAACCAGAAAGGCAAGACAGGCCCTGGAGAACAGGGAGCCTTGTTATGCTGATGGGCGGGATGTAAATTGCCAACTGCCTCTCTGGAGGAGTGCATTGTGTTCCCTAAAACAAGTAAACAACAGAGGTACAGAGCCAAGGGCACTTCCAGTCTAGGGAATATACCTTGGGAAAACTGAAAATCAATAAGACAGAGCCACCCCAAAATTTAAGGCTGCACTGCTTACAAGGACCTCAACTTGGGTACACCTTAAATATCCCAGGAAATATAAAAATGGTTCAAAAAATTGTGGTACTTACGTACGATGGAATATCCCTCAGCCATGAAATCAATGTCATAAGACCAGTAGCAGCAAAATGGGTAGATTCAGGTACGATGATTCTAAGTGAAATAAGTCACAGAGAAAGAAACTTATCATAAGATATCACTTATGAAGATCCTGTAAACATGGCTACACTTGAACTGAGTTAGGAAAGAGAACAGTGTCTCACATTTAAAAAACACGCTTATGCCTGCTTAAGGGGTAGGAGAGGTGGGGTGATGCATAAACCCAGAGTTTGATATAAGCACAGGTACCGTTCCAAAAACCAACTATGGAATAGAAAAGACCTACACCTTCCTCAGTGAAAGGGACTCAAAACCCCATATTTCCCGCAGAGGAATATATCTGACTAGTAAGAATCTTAAAACCTATGTACTGATATGTCTCTGTAAGTGAATCAAGTGTGTCTAGACTGACATAAACATGGCAGCGAGAATCAGCTCAAACCCACTATAAAAAGGAATTTCAAAAACAAAACAAAAAAACTGGGAAATTCTTTACAATTACTTCAGGGTCTCTGATGAACCCTGGAATGACCATATCTACAACGACAGCTGGATGTGGCATAAGGCTGGACACTTGGGACTGAGACGATTGGTGAGATTGGGTGAGCAAATGCAGACCCTTTAAAGCAATAATGCATGGCACCCATTCCATGGGTCCCAACTCTCCAGGTTGAAGGGAATATTACTACAGTTATAACATGTACCGGAAACCTAGAGAACGGACACACTGTGAATATGAAAGGTTTCTAAAACTCAACGAATAGTCCCTCTCCTGGTGCTCCGGTTTGACTTTCCATCTGCTTTACTATCAACTTCCCAACTTGGCGAGACAGACCCTTTAACCTCCAGGTTCGCACAGGTTGCCAATTTGGCAGAGGATGAAAGGGAAGAGGGAGAACCAATGAGAGAGTAGCTGTTAGGCATTTGGACGGGCACATATCACTCTAATTTCCCGGCAGGAAGAAGAATTAACCAAAGTCTCAGCCATCCACCGGGAACCAGTATAGGTCCTGAACCAAAATTTTGGACTTGCGGTCAGCTCACCAAAAACGAGTTGAAGAATGGAGCTCAGGGGCACAACAATTCACTAACTGGCCGAGTAATAAAGGACAACTATCGTCCAAAAATCTGTTAAGGGAAGGCAACGAGGCAGACTTGAAAGCGAGGCAGAATAACAGGAAACAGATTTCCAGAGGTCCGTTGGAATCGCCTTTAAAGCATAGGAAGAGGGGCATAACTTCGACAATGATGCACTTGGCCAAAAAGGGCGTATGCTTTTTCTCCTGAATATATTCAGGAGAAAACGCATACGCCCTTTTTGGCCAAGCAAGCAAGCGGGCAATGCAAATCTGCACTACAAAGAAGTATCACTTCCCACCGGTCCACAGGGATATCCACAAAATGTGCAAAAACCAGAAAGGCAAGACAGGCCCTGGAGAACAGGGAGCCTTGTTATGCTGATGGGCGGGATGTAAATTGTCAACTGCCTCTCTGGAGGAGTGCATTGTGTTCCCTAAAACAAGTAAACAACAGAGCTACATAGCCTAGGGCACTTCTAGTCTAGGGAATATGCCTTGGGAAAACTGAAAATCAATAAGACAGAGCCACCCCAAAATTTAGGGCTGCACTGCTTACAAGGACCTCAACTTGGGTACACCTTAAATATCCCAGGAAATATAAAAATGGTTCAAAAAATTGTGGTACTTACGTACGAAGGAATATCCCACAGCCATGAAATCAATGTCATAAGACTAGTAGCAGCAAAATGGGTGGATTCAGGTACGATGATTCTAAGTGAAATAAGTCACACAGAAAAAGAAACTTATCATAAGATATCACTTATGAAGATCCTGTAAACCTGGCTACACTTGAACTGAGTTAGGAAAGAGAACAGTGTCTCACATTTAGAAAACACTCTTATGCCTGCTTAAGGGGGAAGGAGAGGTGTGGTGATGCATAAAACCAGAGTTTGATATAAGCACAGGTACCGTTCCAAAAACCAACTATGGAATAGGCAAGACCTACACCTTCCTCAGTGAAACTGACTCAAAACCCCATATTTCCCGCAGAGGAATATATCTGACTAGTAAGAATCTTAAAACCTATGTATTGATATGTCTCTGTAAGGGAATCAAGTGTGTCTAGACTGGCATAAACATGGCAGCGAGAATCAGCTCAAACCCACTATAAAAAGGAATTTCAAAAACAAAACAAAAAAACTGGGAAATTCTTTACAATTCCTTCAGGGTCACTGATGAAACCTGGAATGACCCTATGTACAATGACAGCTGGATGAGGCATAAGGCTGGACACTTGGGACTGAGAGGATTGGTGAGATTGGGTGAGCAAATGCAGACCCTTTAAAGCACAAATGCCTGGCACCCATTCCATGGTTCCCAACTCTCCAAGTTAAAGGGAATATTACTACAGCTATAACATGTACGGGAAACCTAGAGAACGGACACACTGTGAATACGAAAGGTTTCTAAAACTCAACGAATAGTCCCTCTCCTGGTGCTCGTGTTTGACTTTCCATCTGCTTTACTATCAACCTCCCAACTTGGAGAGAAAGCCCATTTAACCTCCTGGTTCGCACAGGTTGCCAATTTGGCAGAGGATGAAAGGGAAGAGGGAGAACCAATGAGAGAGTAGCTGTTAGGCATTTGGACGGGCACATATCACTTTAATTTCCCGGCAGGAAGAAGAATTAACCAAAGACTCATCCACCCACCGGGAACCAGCATAGGTCCTGAACCAAAATTTTGGACATGCGGTCAGCTCACAAAAAACGAGTTGAAAAATGGAGCTCAGGGGAACAGCAATTCACAAACTGGCCAAGTAATAAAGGACCACTATCGTCCAAAAATCTGTTGAGAGAAGGCAACGTGGCAGACTTGAAAGCGAGGCAGAATAGCAGGAAACAGATTTCAAGAGGTACGTTGGAATCGCCTTTAAAGCACAGGAAGAGGTGCACAACTTCGACAATGATGCACTTGGCCAAAAAGGGCGTATGCATTTTCTCTTGAATATATTCAAGAGAAAACGCATACGCCCTTTTTGGGCAAGGAAGCAAGCGGGCAATGCAAATCTGCACTACAAAGAAGTATCACTTCCCACCGGTCAAAAGGGACATCCACAAAATGTGTAAAAACCAGAAAGGCAAGACAGGCCCTGGAGAACAGGGAGCCTTGTTATGCTGATGGGCGGGATGTAACTTGACAACTGCCTCTCCGGAGGAGTGCATTGTGTTCCCTAAAACAAGTAAAGAACAGAGCTACAGAGCCAAGGGCACTTCCAGTCTAGGGAATATACCTTGGGAAAACTGAAAATCAATAAGACAGAGCCACCCCAAAATTTAGGGCTGCACTGCTTACAAGGACCTCAACTTGGGTACACCTTAAATATGCCAGGAAATGTAAAAATGGTTCAAAAAATTGTGGTACTTACGTACGATGGAATATCCCTCAGCCATGAAATCAATTTCATAAGACCAGTAGCAGCAAAATGGGTTGATTCAGGTACGATGATTCTAAGTGAAATAAGTCACACAGAAAAAGAAACTTATCATAAGATATCACTTATGAAGATCCTGTAAACATGGCTACACTTGAACTGAGTTAGGAAAGAGAACAGTGTCTCACATTTAGAAAACACTCTTATGCCTGCTCAATGGGGAAGGAGAGGTGGGGTGATGCATAAAACGAGAGTTTGATATAAGCACAGGTACCATTCCAAAATCCAACTATGGAATAGACAAGACATACACCTTCCTCAGGGAAAGGGACTCAAAACCCCATATTTCCCTCAGAGGAATATATCTGACTAGGAAGAATCTTAAAACCTATGTATTGATATGTCTCCGTAAGGGAATCAAGTGTGTCTAGACTAGCATAATCATGGCAGCGAGAATCAGCTCAAACCCACTATAAAAAGGAATTTCAAAAACAAACCAAAAAAACTGGGAAATTTTTACAATTCCTTCAGGGTCTCTGATGAAACCTGGAATGACCCTATCTACAATGACAGCTGGATGTGGCATAAGGCTGGACACTTGGGACTGAGAGGATTGGTGAGATTGGGTGAGCAAATGCAGACCCTTTAAATCACAAATGCCTGGCATCCATTCCATGGGTCCCAACTCTCCAGGTTGAAGGGAATATTACTACAGCTATAACATGTACAGGAAACATAGAGAATGGACACAGTGTGAATACGAAAGGTTTCTAAAACTCAACGAATAGTCCCTCTCCTGGTGCTCCGGTTTGACTTTCCATCTGCTTTACTATCAATCTCCCAACTTGGAGAGACAGACCCTTTACCTTCCTGGTTCGCACAGGTTGCCAATTTGGCAGAGGATGAAAGGGAAGAGGGAGAACCAGTGAGAGAGTAGCTCTTAGGCATTTGGACGGGCACATATCACTCTAATTTCAAGGCAGGTAGAAGAATTAACCAAAGTCTCAGCCACCCACCGGGAACCAGCATAGGTCCTGAACCAAAATTTTGGACTTGCGGTCAGCTCACCAAAAACGAGTTGAAAAATGGAGCTCAGGGGCACAGCAATTCACAAACTGGCCGAGTAATAAAGGACAACTATCGTCCAAAAATCTGTTGAGGGAAGGCAGCGAGGCGGACTTGAAAGCGAGGCAGAATAGCAGGAAACAGATTTCAAGAGGTACGTTGGAATCGCCTTTAAAGCACAGGAAGAGGGGCACAACTTCGACAATGATACACTTGGCCAAAAAGGGCGTATGCGTTTTCTCCTGAATATATTCAGGAGAAAACGCATACGCCCTTTTTGGCCAAGCAAGCAAGCGGGCAATGCAAATCTGCACTACAAAGAAGTATCACTTCCCAGGGGTCAAAAGGGACATCCACAAAATGTGTAAAAACCAGAAAGGCAAGACAGGCCCTGGAGAACAGGGAGCCTTGTTATGCTGATGGGCGGGATGTAAATTGCCAACTGCCTCTCTGGAGGAGTGCATTGTGTTCCCTAAAACAAGTAAACAACAGAGCTACAGAGCCAAGGGGACTTCCAGTCTAGGGAATATACCTTGGGAAAACTGAAAATCAATAAGACAGAGCCACCCCAAAATTTAGGGCTGCACTGCTTACAAGGACCTCAACTTGGATACACCTTAAGTATCCCAGGAAATATAAAAATGGTTCAAAAAATTGTGGTACTTACGTACGATGGAATATCCCTCAGCCATGAAATCAATGTCATAAGACCAGTAGCAGCAAAATGGGTGGATTCAGGTACGATGATTCTAAGTGAAATAAGTCACAGAGAAAAAGAAACTTATCATAAGATATCACTTATGAAGATCCTGTAAACATGGCTACACTTGAACTGAGTTAGGAAAGAGAACAGTGTCTCACATTTAGAAAACACTCTTATGCCTGCTTAAGGGGGAAGGAGAGGTGGGGTGATGCATAAAACCAGAGTTTGATATAAGCACAGGTACCGTTCCAAAAACCAACTATGGAATAGACAAGACCTACACCTTCCTCAGTGAAAGGGACTCAAAACCCCATATTTCCCGCAGAGGAATATATCTGACTAGTAAGAATCTTAAAACCTATGTATTGATATATCTCCATAAGGGAATTAAGTGTGTCTAGACTGGCATAAACATGGCAGCGAGAATCAGCTCAAACCCACTATAAAAAGGAATTTCAAAAACAAAACAAAAAAAACTGGGAAATTCTTTGCAATTCCTTCAGGGTCTCTGATGAAACCTGGAATGACCCTATCTACAATGACAGCTGGATGTGGCATAAGGCTTGACACTTGGGACTGAGATGATTGGTGAGATTGTGTGAACAAATGCAGACCCTTTAAAGCAATAATGCATGGCACCTATTCCATGGGTCCCAACTCTCCACGTTGAAGGGAATATTACTACAGTTATAACATGTACGGGAAACCTAGAGAACGGACACACTGTGAATACGAAAGGTTTCTAAAACTCAACGAATAGTCCGTCTCCTGGTGCTCCGGTTTGACTTTCCATCTGCTTTACTATCAATCTCCCAACTTGGAGAGACAGCCCCTTTAACCTCCTGGTTCGCACAGGTTGCCAATTTGGCAGAGGATGAAAGGGAAGAGGGAGAACCAATGAGAGAGTAGCTGTTAGGCATTTGGACGGGCACATATCACTGTAATTTCCCGGCAGGAAGAAGAATTAACCAAAGTCTCAGCCACCCACCGGGAATCAGTATAGATCCTGAACCAAAATTTTAGACTTGCGGTCAGCTCACCAAAAACGAGTTGAAAAATGGAGCTCAGGGGCACAGCAATTCACAAACTGGCCGAGTAATAAAGGACAACTATCGTCCAAAAATCTGTTGAGGGAAGGCAACGAGGCCGACTTGAAAGCGAGGCAGAATAGCAGGAAACAGATTTCCAGAGGTACGTTGGAATCGCCTTTAAAGCACAGGAAGAGGGGCACAACTTCGACAATGATGCACTTGGCCAAAAAGGGCGTATGCGTTTTCTCCTGAATATATTCAGGAGAAAACGCATACGCCCTTTTTGGCCAAGCAAGCAAGCGGGCAATGCAAATCTGCACTACAAAGAAGTATCACTTCCCACCGGTCAAAAGGGACATCCACAAAATGTGTAAAAACCAGAAAGGCAAGACAGGCCCTGGAGAACAGGGAGCCTTGTTATGCTGATGGGCGGGATGTAAATTGCCAACTGCCTCTCTGGAGGAGTGCATTGTGTTCCCTAAAACAAGTAAACAACAGAGCTACAGAGCCAAGGGCACTTCCAGTCTAGGGAATATACCTTGGGAAAACTGAAAATCAAAAAGACACAGCCACCCCAAAATTTAGGGCTGCACTGCTTACAAGGACCTCAACTTGGGTACACCTTAAATATCCCAGGAAATATAAAAATGGTTCAAAAAATTGTGGTACTTACGTACGATGGAATATCCCTCAGCCATGAAATCAATGTCATAAGACCAGTAGCAGCAAAATGGGTGGATTCAGGTACGATGATTCTAAGTGAAATAAGTCACACAGAAAAAGAAACTTATCATAAGATATCACTTATGAAGATCCTGTAAACATGGCTACACTTGAACTGAGTTAGGAAAGAGAACAGTGTCTCACATTTAGAAAACACTCTTATGCCTGCTTAAGGGGGAAGGAGAGGTGGGGTGATGCATAAAACCAGAGTTTGATATAAGCACAGGTACCGTTCCAAAAACCAACTATGGAATAGACAAGACCTACACCTTCCTCAGTGAAAGGGACTCAAAACCCCATATTTCCCGCAGAGGAATATATCTGACTAGTAAGAATCTTAAAACCTATGTATTGATATGTCTCCGTAAGAGAATCAAGTGTGTCTAGACTGGGATAAATATGGCAGAGAGAATCAGCTCAAACCCACTATAAAAAGGAATTTCAAAAATAAAACAAAAAAACTTCGAAATTCTTTACAATTCCTTCAGGGTCTCTGATGAAACCTGAAATGACCCTATCTGCAATGACAGCTGGATGTGGCATAAGGCTGGACACTTGGGACTGAGAGGATTGGTGAGTTTGGGTGAGCAAATGCAGACCCTTTAAAGCAATAATGCATGGCACCCATTCCATGGGTCCCAACTCTCCTGGTTGAAGGGAATATTACTAGAGATATAACATGTACGGGAATCCTAGAGAACGGACACACTGTGAATACGAAAGGTTTCTAAAACTCAACGAATACTCCCTCTCCTGGTGCTCCGGTTTGACTTTCCATCTGCTTTATTATCAACCTCCCAACTTGGAGAGACAGCCCCTTTAACCTCCTGGTTCACACAGGTTGCCAATTTGGCAGAGGATGAAAGGGAAGAGGGAGAACCAATGAGAGAGTAGCTGTTAGGCATTTGGACGGACACATATCACTCTAATTTCCCGGCAGGAAGAAGAATTAACCAAAGTCTCAGCCACCCACCGGGAATCATTATAGATCCTGAACCAAAATTTTGGACTTGCGGTCAGCTCACCAAAAACGAGTTGAAAAATGGAGCTCAGGGGCACAGCAATTCACAAACTGGCCGAGTAATAAAGGACAACTATCGTCCAAAAATCTGTTGAGGGAAGGCAAAGAGGCAGACTTGAAAGCGAGGCAGAATAGCAGGAAACAGATTTCCAGATGTACGTTGGCATCGCTTTTAAAGCACAGGAAGAGGGGCACAACTTCGACAATGATGCACTTGGCCAAAAAGGGCGTATGCGTTTTCTCCTGAATATATTCAGGAGAAAACGCATACGCCCTTTTTGGCCAAGCAAGCAAGCGGGCAATGCAAATCTGCACTACAAGAAGTATCACTTCCCACTGGTCAAAAGGGACATCCACAAAATGTGTAAAAACCAGAAAGGCAAGACTGGTCCTGGGGAACAGGGAGCCTTGTTATGCTGATGGACAGGATGTAAATTGCCAACTGCCTCTCTGGAGGAGGGCATTGTGTTCCCTAAAACAAGTGAACAACAGAGCTACAGAGCCAAGTGCAATTCCAGTCTAGGGAATATACCTGGGAAAAACTGAAAATCAATAAGACAGAGCCACCCCAAAATTTAGGGCTGCACTGCTTACAAGGACCTCAACTTGGGTACACCTTAAATATCCCAGGAAATATAAAATTGGTTCAAAAAATTGTGGTACTTACGTACGATGGAATATCCCTCAGCCATGAAATCAATGTCATAAGACCAGTAGCAGCAAAATGGGTGGATTCAGGTACGATGATTCTAAGTGAAATAAGTCACAGAGAAAAAGAAACTTATCATAAGTTATCACTTATGAAGATCCTGTAAACATGGCTACACTTGAACTGAGTTAGGAAAGAGAACAGTGTCTCACATTTAGAAAACACTCTTATGCCTGCTTAAGGGGGAAGGAGAGGTGGGGTGATGCATAAAACCAGAGTTTGATATAAGCACAGGTACCGTTCCAAAAACCAACTATGGAATAGACAAGACCTACACCTTCCTCAGTGAAAGGGACTCAAAACCCCATATTTCCCGCAGAGGAATATATCTGACTAGTAAGAATCTTAAAACCTATGTATTGATATGTCTCCGTAAGGGAATCAAGTGTGTCTAGACTGGCATAAACATGGCAGCGAGAATCAGCTCAAACCCACTATAAAAAGGAATTTCAAAAACAAAACAAAAAAAACTGGGAAATTCTTTACAATTCCTTCAGTGTCTCTGATGAATCCTGGAATGACCCTATCTACAACGACAGCTGGATGTGGCATAAGGCTGGACACTTGGGACTGAGAGGATTGGTGAGATTGGGTGAGCAAACGCAGACCCTTTAAAGCAATAATGCATGGCACCCATTCTATGGGTCCCAACTCTCCAGGTTGAAGGGAATATTACTACAGTTATAACATGTACGGGAAACCTAGAGAACGGACACACTGTGAATACGAAATGTTTCTAAAACTCAACGAATAGTCCCTCTCCTGGTGCTCCGGTTTGACTTTCCATCTGTTTTACTATCAATCTCCCAACTTGGAGAGACAGCCCCTTTAAACTCCTGGTTCGCACAGGTTTCCAATTTGGCAGAGGATGAAAGGGAATAGGGAGAACCAATGAGAGAGTAGCTGTTAGGCATTTGGACGGGCACATATCACTCTAATTTCCCGGCAGGAAGAAGAATGAACCAAAGTCTCAGCCCCCCACCGGGAATCAGTATAGATCCTGAACCAAAATTTTGGACTTGCGATCAGCTCACCAAAAACGAGTTGAAAAATGGAGCTCAGGGGCACAGATATTCACAAACTGGCCGAGTAATAAAGGACAACTATCGTCCAAAAATCTGTTGAGGGAAGGCAACGAGGCAGACTTGAAAGCGAGGCAGAATAGCAGGAAACAGATTTCAAGAGGTACGTTGGAATCGCCTTTAAAGCACAGGAAGAGGGGCACAACTTCGACAATGATGTACTTGGCCAAAAAGGGCGTATGCGTTTTCTCCTGAATATATTCAGGAGAAAATGCATACGCCCTTTTTGGTCAAGCAAGCAAGCGGGCAATGCAAATCTCCACTACAAAGAAGTATCACTTCCCACCGGTCAAAAGGGACATCCACAAAATGTGTAAAAACCAGAAAGGCAAGACAGGCCCTGGAGAACAGGGAGCCTTGTTATGCTGATGGACGGGATGTAAATTGACAACTGCCTCTCTGGAGGAGTGCATTGTGTTCCCTAAAACAAGTAAACAACAGAGCTACAGAGCCAAGGGAACTTCCAGTCTAGGGAATATACCTGGGGAAAACTGAAAATCAATAAGACAGAGCCACCCCAAAATTTAGGGCTGCACTGCTTACAAGGACCTCAACTTGGGTACACCTTAAATATCCCAGGAAATATAAAATTGGTTCAAAAAATTGTGGTACTTACATACGATGGAATATCACTCAGCCATGAAATCAATGTCATAAGACCAGTAGCAGCAAATTGGGTGGATTCAGGTACGATGATTCTAAGTGAAATAAGTCACAGGGAAAAAGAAACTTATCATAAGATATCACTTATGAAGATCCTGTAAACATGGCTATACTTGAACTGAGTTAGGAAAGAGAACAGTGTCTCACATTTAGAAAACACTCTTATGCCTGCTTAAGGGGGAAGGAGAGGTGGGGTGATGCATAAAACCAGAGTTTGATATAAGCACAGGTACCGTTCCAAAAACCAACTATGGAATAGACAAGACCTACACCTTCCTCAGTGAAAGGGACTCAAAACCCCATATTTCCCTCAGAGGAATATATCTGACTAGTAAGAATCTTAAAACCTATGGATTGATATGTCTCCGTAAGGGAATCAAGTGTGTCTAGACTGACAAAAACATGGCAGCGAGAATCAGCTCAAACCCACTATAAAAAGGAATTTCAAAAACAAAACAAAAAACTGGGAAATTCTTTACAAATCCTTCAGGGTCTCTGATGAAACGTGGAATGACCCTATCTACAATGACAGCTGGATGTGGCATAAGGCTGGACACTTGGGACTGAGAGGATTGGTGAGATTGGGTGAGCAAATGCAGACCCTTTAAAGCAATAATGCAAGGCACACATTCCATGGGTCCCAACTCTCCAGGTTGAAGGGAATATTACTACATTTATAACATGTACGGTAAACCTAGAGAACGGACACACTGTGAATACAAAAGGTTTCTAAAACTCAACGAATAGGCCCTCTCCTGGTGCTCCGGTTTGACTTTCCATCTGCTTTAGTATCAACCTCCCAACTTGGAGAGACAGACCCTTTAACCTCCTGGTTCGCACAGGTTGCCAATTTGGCAGAGGATGAAAGGGAAGAGGGAGAACCAATGAGAGAGTAGCTGTTAGGCATTTGGACGGGCACATATCACTGTAATTTCCCGGCAGGAAGAAGAATTAACCAAAGTCTCAGCCACCCACCGGGAACCAGTATAGGTCCTGAACCAAAATTTTGGACTTGCGGTCAGCTCACCAAAAACGAGTTGAAAAATGGAGCTCAGGGGCACAGCATTTCACAAACTGGCCGAGTAATAAAGGACAACTATCGTCCAAAAATCTGTTGAGGGAAGGCAACGAGGCGGACTTGAAAGCGAGGCAGAATAGCAGGAAACAGATTTCAAGTGGTACGTTGGAATCGCCTTTAAAGCACAGGAAGAGGGGCACAACTTCGACAATGATGCACTTGGCCAAAAAGGGCGTATGCGTATTCTCCTGAATATATTCTAGGAGAAAACGCATACGCCCTTTTTGGCCAAGCAAGCAAGCGGGAAATGCAAATCTGCACTACAAAGAAGTATCACTTCCCACCGGTCAAAAGGGACATCCACAAAATGTGTACAAACCAGAAAGGCAAGACAGGCCCTGGAGAACAGGGAGCCTTGTTATGCTGATGGGCGGGATGTAAATTGCCAACTGCCTCTCTGGAGGAGTACATTGTGTTCCCTAAAACAAGTAAAGAACAGAGCTACAGAGCCAAGGGCACTTCCAGTCTAGGGAATATACCTGGGGAAAACTGAAAATCAATAAGACAGAGCCACACCAAAATTTAGGGCTGCTCTGCTTACAAGGACCTCAACTTGGGTACACCTTAAATATCCCAGGAAATATAAAAATGGTTCAAAAAATTGTGGTACTTACGTATGATGGGATAAACCTCAGCCACGAAATCAATGTCATGTGACCAGTAGCAGCAAAATGGGTGGCTTCAGGCACGATGATTCTAAGTGAAATAAGTCACAGAGAAAAAGAAACTTATCATAAGATATCACTTATGAAGATCCTGTAAACATGGCTACACTTGAACTGAGTTAGGAAAGAGAACAGTGTCTCTCACTTAGAAAACACTCTTATGCCTGCTTAAGGGGGAAGGATAGGTGGGGTGATGCATAAAACCAGAGTTTGATATAAGCACAGGTACCGTTCCAAAAACCAACTATGGAATAGACAAGACCTACACCTTCCTCAGTGAAAGGGACTGAAAACCCCATATTTCACACAGAGGAATATATCTGACTAGTAAGAATCTTAAAACCTATGTATTGATATGTCTCTGTAAGGGAATCAAGTGTGTCTAGACTAGCATAAACATGGCAGCGAAAATCAGCTCAAACCCACTATAAAAAGAATTTCAAAAACAAAACAAAACACCTGGGAAATTCTTTACAATTCCTTCAGGGTCTCTGATGAAACCTGGAATGACCCTATCTACAACGACAGCTGGATGTGGCATAAGGCTGGACACTTGGGACTGAGACGATTGGTGAGATTGGGTGAGCAAATGCAGACCCTTTAAAGCACAAATGCCTGGCACCCATTATAAGGGTCCCAACTCTCCAGGTTGAAGGGAATATTACTACAGCTATAACATGTACGGGAAACCTACAGAATGGACACACTGTGAATACGAAAGGTTTCTAAAACTCAATGAATAGTCCCTCTCCAGGTGCTCCTGTTTGACTTTCCATCTGCTTTACTATCAACCTCCCAACTTGGAGAGACAGCCCCTTTAACCTCCTGGTTCGCACAGGTTGCCAATTTGGCAGAGGATGAAAGGGAACAGGGAGAACCAATGAGAGAGTAGTTGTTAGGCATTTGTACGGGCACATATCACTCTAATTTCCTGGAACGAAGGAGAATTAACCGAAGTCTCAGCCACCCACTGAAACCAGCATAGGTCCTGAACCAAAGTTTTGGACATGCGGTCAGCTCACAAAAAACGAGTTGAAAAATGGAGCTCAGGGGCACAGCAATTCACAAACTTTCAGAGTAATAAAGGACAACTATCGTCCAAAAATCTGTGGAGTGAAGGCAGCGAGGCGGACTTGAATGCGAGGCAGAATAGCAGGAGACAGATTTCAAGAGGTACGTTGGAATCTCCTTTAAAGCACAGGAAGAGGGGCACAACTTCGACAATGATGCACTTGGCCAAAAAGGGCGTATGTGTTTTCTCCTGAATATATTCAGGAGAAAACGCATACGCCCTTTTTGGCCAAGCAAGCAAGCGGGCAATGCAAATCTGCACTACAAAGAAGTTTCACTTCCCACCGGTCAAAAGGGACATCCACAAAATGTGTAAAAACCAGAAAGGCAAGACAGGCCCTGGAGAACATGGAGCCTTGTTATGCTGATAGGCGGGATGTAAATTGCCAACTGCGTCTCTGGAGGTGTGCATTGTGTTCCCTAAAACAAAGAAACAACAGAGCTACAGAGCCAAGGGCACTTCCAGTCTAGGGAATATACCTTGGGAAAACTGAAGATCAATAAGACAGAGCCACCCCAAAATTTAGGGCTGCACTGCTTAGAAGTACCTCAACTTGGGTACACCTTAAATATCCCAGGAAATATAAAAATGGTTCAAAAAAAAGTGGTACTTACGTACGATGGAATATCCCTCAGCCATGAAATCAATGTCATAAGACCAATAGCAGCAAAATGGGTGGATTCAGGTACGATGATTATAAGTGAAATAAGTCACAGAGAAAAAGAAACTTATCATAAGATATCACTTATGAAGATCCTGTAAACATGGCTACACTTGAACTGAGTTAGGAAAGAGAACACGGTCTCGCATTTAGAAAACACTCTTATGCCTGCTTAAGGGGGAAGGAGAGGTGGGGTGATGCATAAAACCAGAGTTTGATATAAGCACAGGTACCGTTCCAAAAACCAACTATGGAATAGACAAGACCTACACCTTCCTCAGTGAAAGGGACTCAAAACCCCATATTTCCCGCAGAGGAATATATCAGACTAGTAAGAATTTAAAAACCTATGTATTGATATGTCTACGTAAGGGAAGCAAGTGTGTCTAGACTGGCATAAACATGGCAGCGTGAATCAGCTCAAACCCACTATAAAAAGGAATTTCAAAAACAAAACAAAAAAACTGGGAAATTCTTTACAATTCCTTCAGGGTCTCTGATGAACCCTGGAATGACCCTATCTACAATGACAGCTGGATATGGCATAAGGAGGTACACTTGGGACTGAGACGATTGGTGAGATTGGGTGAGCAAATGCAGACCCTTTAAAGCACAAATGCCTGGCAACCATTCCATGGGTCCCAACTCTCCAGGTTGAAGGGAATATTACTACAGATATAACAAGTACGGGAAACCTAGAGAACGGACACACTGTGAATACGAAAGTTTTCTAAAACTCAACGAATAGTCCCTCTCCTGGTGCTCCGGTTTGACTTTCCATCTGCTTTACTATCAACCTCCGAACTTGGAGAGACAGCCCCTTTGACCTCCTGGTTCGCACAGGTTGCCAATTTGGCAGAGGATGAAAGGGAAGAGGGAGAACCAATGAGAGTGTAGCTGTTAGGCATTCGGACGGGCACATATCACTGTAATTTCCCGGCAGGAAGAAGAATTAACCAAAGTCTCAGCCACCCACCGCGAACCAGTATAGGTCCTGAACCAAAATTTTGGACTTGCGGTCAGCTCACCAAAAACGAGTTGAAAAATGGAGCTCAGGGGCACAGCAATTCACAAACTGGCCGAGTACTAAAGGACAACTATCGTCCAAAAATCTGTTGAGGGAAGGCAACGAGGCGGACTTGAAACCGAGGCAGAATAGCAGGAAACAGATTTCAAGAGGTACGTTGGAATCACCTTTAAAGCAGAGGAAGATGGGCACAACTTCCACAATGATGCACTTGGCCAAAAAGGGCGTATGTGTTTTCTCCTGAATATATTCAGGAGAAAACGCATACGCCCTTTTTGGTCAAGCAAGCAAGCGGGCAATGCAAATCTGCACTACAAAGAAGTATCACTTCCCACCGGTCAAAAGGGACATCCACAAAATGTGTAAAAACCAGAAAGGCAAGACAGGCCCTGGAGAACAGGGAGCCTTGTTATGCTGAGGGGCGGGATGTAAATTGCCAACTGCCTCTCTGGAGGAGTGCATTGTGTTCCCTAAAACAAGTAAACAACACAGCTACAGAGAAAAGGGCACTTCCAGTCTAGGGAATATACCTTGGGAAAACTGAAAATCAATAAGACAGAGCCACCCCAAAATTTAGGGCTGCACTGCTTACAAGGACCTCAACTTGGGTACACCTTAAATATCCCAGGAAATATAAAAATGGTTCAAAAAATTGTGGTACTTACGTACGATAGAATATCCCTCAGCCATGAAATCAATGTCATAAGACCAGTAGCATCAAAATGGGTGGATTCAGGTACGATGATTCTAAGTGAAATAAGTCACACAGAAATAGAAACTTATCATAAGATATCACTTATGAAGATCCTGTAAACAGGGCTACACTTGAACTGAGTTAGGAAAGAGAACAGTGTCTCACATTTAGAAAACACTCTTATGCCTGCTTAAGGGGGAAGGAGAGGTGGGGTGATGCATAAAACCAGAGTTTGATATAAGCACAGGTACCGTTCCAAAAACCAACTATGGAATAGACAAGACCTACACCTTCCTCAGTGAAAGGGACTCAAAACCCCATATTTCCCGCAGAGGAATATATCTGACTAGTAAGAATCTTAAAACCTATGTATTGATATGTCTACGTAAGGGAAGCAAGTGTGTCTAGACTGGCATAAACATGGCAGCGTGAATCAGCTCAAACCCACTATAAAAAGGAATTTCAAAAACAAAACAAAAAAACTGGGAAATTCTTTACAATTCCTTCAGGGTCTCTGATGAACCCTGGAATGACCCTATCTACAATGACAGCTGGATATGGCATAAGGAGGGACACTTGGGACTGAGACGATTGGTGAGATTGGGTGAGCAAATGCAGACCCTTTAAAGCACAAATGCCTGGCAACCATTCCATGGGTCCCAACTCTCCAGGTTGAAGGGAATATTACTACAGATATAACAAGTACGGGAAACCTAGAGAACGGACACACTGTGAATATGAAAGTTTTCTAAAACTCAACGAATAGTCCCTCTCCTGGTGCTCCGGTTTGACTTTCCATCTGCTTTACTATCAACCTCCGAACTTGGAGAGACAGCCCCTTTGACCTCCTGGTTCGCACAGGTTGCCAATTTGGCAGAGGATGAAAGGGAAGAGGGAGAACCAATGAGAGTGTAGCTGTTAGGCATTCGGACGGGCACATATCACTGTAATTTCCCGGCAGGAAGAAGAATTAACCAAAGTCTCAGCCACCCACCGCGAACCAGTATAGGTCCTGAAACAAAATTTTGGACTTGCGGTCAGCTCACCAAAAACGAGTTGAAAAATGGAGCTCAGGGGCACAGCAATTCACAAACTGGCCGAGTACTAAAGGACAACTATCGTCCAAAAATCTGTTGAGGGAAGGCAACGAGGCGGACTTGAAACCGAGGCAGAATAGCAGGAAACAGATTTCAAGAGGTACGTTGGAATCACCTTTAAAGCAGAGGAAGATGGGCACAACTTCCACAATGATGCACTTGGCCAAAAAGGGCGTATGTGTTTTCTCCTGAATATATTCAGGAGAAAACGCATACGCCCTTTTTGGCCAAGCAAGCAAGCGGGCAATGCAAATCTGCACTACAAAGAAGTATCACTTCCCACCGGTCAAAAGGGACATCCACAAAATGTGTAAAAACCAGAAAGGCAAGACAGGCCCTGGAGAACAGGGAGCCTTGTTATGCTGAGGGGCGGGATGTAAATTGCCAACTGCCTCTCTGGAGGAGTGCATTGTGTTCCCTAAAACAAGTAAACAACACAGCTACAGAGAAAAGGGCACTTCCAGTCTAGGGAATATACCTTGGGAAAACTGAAAATCAATAAGACAGAGCCACCCCAAAATTTAGGGCTGCACTGCTTACAAGGACCTCAACTTGGGTACACCTTAAATATCCCAGGAAATATAAAAATGGTTCAAAAAATTGTGGTACTTACGTACGATAGAATATCCCTCAGCCATGAAATCAATGTCATAAGACCAGTAGCATCAAAATGGGTGGATTCAGGTACGATGATTCTAAGTGAAATAAGTCACACAGAAATAGAAACTTATCATAAGATATCACTTATGAAGATCCTGTAAACAGGGCTACACTTGAACTGTGTTAGGAAAGAGAACAGTGTCTCACATTTAGAAAACACTCTTATGCCTGCTTAAGGGGGAAGGAGAGGTGGGGTGATGCATAAAACCAGAGTTTGATATAAGCACAGGTACTGTTCCAAAAACCAACTATGGAATAGACAAGACCTACACCTTCCTCAGTGAAAGGGACTCAAAACCCCATATTTCCCGCAGAGGAATATATCTGACTAGTAAGAATCTTAAAACCTATGTATTGCTATGTCTCCGTAAGGGCATCAAGTGTGTCTACACTGGCATAAAAATGGCAGCGAGAATCAGCTCAAACCCACTATAAAAAGGAATTTCAAAAACAAAACAAAAAAACTGGAAATTCTTTACAATTCCTTCAGGGTCTCTGATGAAACCTGGAATGACCCTATCTACAATGACAGCTGGATGTGGCATAAGGAGGGACACTTGGGACTGAGACGATTGCTGAGATTGGGTGAGCAAATGCAGACCCATTAAAGCACAAATGCCTGGCACCCTTTCCATGGGTCCCAACTCTCCAGGTTGAAGGGAATATTACTACAGCTATAACATGTACGGGAAACCTAGAGAACGGACACACTGTGAATACGAAAGGTTTCTAAAACTCAACGAATAGTCCCTCTCCTGGTGCTCCGGTTTGACTTTCCATCTTCTTTACTATCAACCTCCGAACTTGGAGAGACAGCCCCTTTAACCTCCTGGTTTGCACAGGTTTCCAATTTGGCAGAGTATGAAAGGGAAGAGGGAGAACCAATGAGAGAGTAGCTGTTAGGCATTTGAACGGGCACATATCACTGTAATTTCCCGGCAGGAAGAAGAATTAACCAAAGTCTCAGCCACCCACCGGGAAGCAGCATAGGTCCTGAAACAAAATTTTGGACTTACGGTCAGCTCACCAAAAATGAGTTGAAAAATGGAGCTCAGGGGCACAGCAATTCACAAACTGGCCGAGTAATAAAGGACAGTTATCGTCCAAAAATCTGTTGAGGGAAGGCAACGAGGCGGACTTGAAAGCGAGGCAGAATAGCAGGAAACAGATTTCAAGAGGTACGTTGGAATCTCCTTTAAAGCACAGGAAGAGGGGCACAACTTCGACAATGATGCACTTGGCCAAAAAGGGCGTATGCGTTTTCTCCTGAATATATTCAGGAGAAAACGCATACGCCCTTTTTGGCCAAGCAAGCAAGCGGGCAATGCAAATCTGCACTACAAAGAAGTATCACTTCCCACCGGTCAAAAGGGACATCCACAAAATGTGTACAAACCAGAAAGGCAAGACAGGCCCTGAAGAACAGGAAGCCTTGTTATGCTGATGGGCGGGATGTAAATTGCCAACTGCCTCTCTGGAGGAGTGCATTGTGTTCCCTAAAACAAGTAAACAACAGAGCTACAGAGCCAATGGCACTTACAGTCTGGGGAATATACCTTGGGAAAACTGAAAATCAATAAGACAGAGCCACCCCAATATTTAGGGCTGCACTGCTTACAAGGACCTCAACTTGGGTACACCTTAAATATCCCAGGAAATATAAAAATGGTTCAAAAAATTGTGGTACTTACGTACGATGGAATATCCCTCAGACATGAAATCAATGTCATAAGACCAGTAGCAGCAAAATGGGTGGGTTCAGGTATGATGATTCTAAGTGAAATAAGTCACACAGAAAAAGAAACTTATCATAAGATATCACTTATGAAGATCCTGTAAACATGGCTACACTTGAACTGAGTTAGGAAAGAGAACAGTGTCTCACATTTAGAAAACACTCTTAAGCCTGCTTAAGGGGGAAGGAGAGGTGGGGTGATGCATAAAACCAGAGTTTGATATAAGCACAGGTACCGTTCCAAAAACCAACTATGGAATAGACAAGACCTACACCTTCCTCAGTGAAAGGGACTCAAAACTCCATATTTCCCGCAGAGGAATATATCTGACTAGTAAGAATTTTAAAACCTATGTATTGATATGTCTACGTAAGGGAATCAAGTGTGTCTAGACTGGCATAAACATGGCAGCAAAAATCAGCTCAAACCCACTATAAAAAGGAATTTCAAAAACAAAACAAAAAAACTGGGTAATTCTTTACAATTCCTTCAGGGTCTCTGATGAAACATGGAATGACCCTATCTACAATGACAGCTGGATATGGCATAAGTAGGGACACTTGGGTCTGAGACGATTGGTGAGATTGGGTGAGCAAATGCAGACCCTTTAAAGCACAAATGCCTGGCACACATTCCATGGGTCCCAACTCTCCAGGTTGAAGGGAATATTACTACAGCTATAACATGTACCAGAAACCTAGAGAACGGACACACTGTGAATACGAAAGGCTTCTAAAACTCAACGAATATTCCCTCTCCTGGTGCTCCGGTTTGACTTTCCATCTGCTTTACTATCAACCTCCCAACTTGGAGAGACAGCCCCTTTAACCTCCTGGTTTGCACAGGTTGCCAATTTGGCAGAGGATGAAAGGGAAGAGGGAGAACCAATGAGAGAGTAGCTGTTAGGCATTTGGAGGGGCACATATCACTGTAATTTCCCGGCAGGAAGAAGAATTAACCAAAGTCTCAGCCACCCACCGGGAACCAGCATAGGTCCTGAACCAAAATTTTGGACTTGCCGTCAGCTCACCAAAAACGAGTTGAAAAATGGAGCTCAGGGGCACAGCAATTCACAAACTGGCCGAGTAATAAAGGACAACTATCGTCCAAAAATCTGTTGAGGGAAGGCAACGAGGCGGACTTGAAAGCGAGGCAGAATAGCAGGAAACAGATTTCAAGATGTACGTTGGAATCGCCTTTAAAGCACAGGAAGGGGGCACAACTTCGACTATGATGCACTTAACCATAAAGTGCGTATGCGTTTTCTCCTGAATATATTCAGGAGAAAACGCATACGCCCTTTTTGGCCAAGCAAGCAAGCGGGCAATGCAAATCTGCACTACAAAAATGTATCACCTCCTACCGGTCAAAAGGGACATCCACAAAATGTGTAAAAACCAGAAAGGCAAGACAGGCCCTGGAGAACAGGGAGCCTTGTAATTCTGATGGGCGGGATGTAAATTGCCAACTGCCTCTCACGAGGAGTACATTGTTTTCCCTAAAACAAGTAAAGAACAGAGCTACAGAGCCAAGGGCACTTCCAGTCTAGGGAATATACCTTGGGATAACTGATAATCACTAAGACAGTGCCACCCCAAAATTTAGGGCTGCACTGCTTACAAGGACCTCAACTTGGGTACACCTTAAATATCCCAGGAAATATAAAAATGCTTCAAAAAATTGTGGTACTTACGTATGATGGACTATCCCTCAGCCATGAAATCAATGTCATAAGACCAGTAGCAGCAAAATGGGTGGATTCAGGTACGATGATTCTAAGTGAAATAAGTCACAGAGAAAAAGAAACTTATCATAAGATATCACTTATGAAGATCCTGTAAACATGGCTACACTTGAACTGAGTTAGGAAAGAGAACAGTGTCTCACATTTAGAAAACACTCTTATGCCTGCTTAAGGGGGAAGGAGAGGTGGGATGATGCATAAAACCAGAGTTTGATATAAGCACAGGTACCGTTCCAAAAACCAACTATGGAATAGACAAGACCTGCACCTTCTTCAGTGAAAGGGACTCAAAACCCCATATTTCCCGCAGAGGAATATTTCTGACTAGTAAGAATCTTAAAACCTATGTATTGATATGTCTCCGTAAGGGAATCAAGTGTGTCTACACTGGCATAAACATGGCAGCGAGAATCAGCTCAAACCCACTATAAAAAGGAATTTCAAAAACAAAACAAAAAAACTGGGAAATTCTTTACAATTCCTTCAGGGTCTCTGATGAAACCTGGAATGACCCTATCTACAATGACAGCTGGATGTGGCATAAGGAGGGACACTTGGGACTGAGACGATTGGTGAGATTGGGTGAGCAAATGCAGACCCATTAAAGAACAAATGCCTGGCACCCATTCCATGGGTCCCAACTCTCCAGGTTGAAGGGAATATTACTACAGTTATAACATGTACGGGAAACCTAGAGAATGGACACACTGTGAATACGAAAGGTTCCTAAAACTCAACGAATAGTCCCTCTCCTGGTGCTCCGGTTTGACTTTCCATCTGCTTTACTATCAACCTCCCAACTTGGAGAGACAGCCCCTTTAACCTCCTGTTTCGCACAGGTTTCCAATTTGGCAGAGGATGAAAGGGAAAAGGGAGAACCCATGAGAGAGTAGCTGTTAGACATTTGGAGGGGCACATATCACTGTAATTTCCCGGCAGGAAGAAGAATTAACCAAAGTCTCAGCCCCCCCACCGGGAACCAGCATAGGTCCTGAAACAAAATGTTGTACTTGCGGTCAGCTCACCAAAAACGAGTTGATAAATGGAGCTCAGGGGCACATCAATTCACAAACTGGCCGAGTAATAAAGGACAACTATCATCCAAAATTCTGTTGAGGGAAGGCAACGAGGTGGACTTGAAAGCGAGGCAGAATATCAGGAAACAGATTTCCAGAGGTACGTTGGAATCGCCTTTAAAGCACAGGAAGAGGGGCACAACTTCGACAATGATGCACTTGGCCAAAAAGGGCGTATGCGTTTTCTCCTGAATATATTCAGGAGAAAACGCATACGCCCTTTTTGGCCAAGCAAGCAAGCGGGGAATGCAAATCTGCACTACAAGAAGTATCACTTCCCACCGGTCAAAAGGGACATCCACAAAATGTGTAAAAACCAGAAAGGCAAGACAGGCCCTGGAGAACAGGGAGCCTTGTTATGCTGATGGGCGGGATGTAAATTGCCAACTGCCTCTCTGGAGGAGTGAATTGTGTTCCCTAAAACAAGTAAAGAACAGAGCTACAGAGCCAAGGGCACTTCCAGTCTAGGGAATATACCTTGGGAAAACTGAAAATCAATAAGACAGAGCCACCCCAAAATTTAGGGCTGAACTGCTTACAAGGACCTCAACTTGGGTACACCTTAAATATCCCAGGAAATATAAAAATTGTTCCAAAAATTGTGGTTCTTATGTACGATGGAATATCCCTCAGCCATGAAATCAATGTCATAAGACCAGTAGCAGCAAAATGGGTGGATTCAGGTACGATGATTCTAAGTGAAATAAGTCACACAGAAAAAGAAACTTATCATAAGATATCACTTATGAAGATCCTGAAAACAGGGCTACACTTGAACTGAGTTAGGAAAGAGAACAGTGTCTCACATTTAGAAAACACTCTTATGCCTGCTTAAGGGGGAAGGAGAGGTGGGGTGATGCATAAAACCAGAGTTTGATATAAGCACAGGTACCGTTCCAAAAACCAACTATGGAATAGACAAGACCTACACCTTCCTCAGTGAAAGGGACTCAAAACCCCATATTTCCCGCAGAGGAATATATCTGACTAGTAAGAATCTTAAAACCTATGTATTGCTATGTCTCCATAAGGGAATCAAGTGTGTCTAGACTGGCATAAACATGGCAGCGAGAATCAGATCAAACCCACTATAAAAAGGAATTTCAAAAACAAAACAAAAAAACTGGGAAATTCTTTACAATTCCTTCAGGGTCTCTGATGAAACCTGGAATGACCCTATCTACAATGACAGCTGGATGTGGCATAAGGAGGGACACTTGGGACTGAGACGATTGGTGAGATTGGGTGAGCAAATGCAGACCCTTTAAAGCAATAATGCCTGGCACCCATTCCATGGGCCCCAACTCTCCAGGTTGAAGGGAATATTACTACAGCTATAACATGTACGGGAAACCTAGAGAACGGACACACTGTGAATACGAAAGGTTTCTAAAACTCAACGAATAGTCCCTCTCCTGGTGCTCCGGTTTGACTTCTCATCTGCTTTACTATCAACATCCCAACTTGGAGAGACAGCCCATTTAACCTCCTGGTTTGCACAGGTTGCCAATTTGGCAGAGGATGAAAGGGTAGAGGGAGAACCAATGAGAGAGTAGCTGTTAGGCATTTGAACGGGCACATATCACTGTAATTTCCCGGCAGGAAGAAGAATTAACCAAAGTCTCAGCCACCCACCGGGAAGCAGCATAGGTCCTGAACCAAAATTTTGGACTTACGGTCAGCTCACCAAAAACGAGTTGAAAAATGGAGCTCAGGGGCACAGCAATTCACAAACTGGCCGAGTAATAAAGGACAGCTATCGTCCAAAAATATGTTGAGGGAAGGCAACGAGGCAGACTTGAAAGCGATGCAGAATAGCAGGAAACAGATTTCAAGAGGTACGTTGGAATCTCCTTTAAAGCACAGGAAGAGGGGCACAACTTCGACATTGATGCACTTGGCCAAAAAGGGCGTATGCGTTTTCTCCTGAATATATTCAGGAGAAAACGCATACGCCCTTTTTGGCCAAGCAAGCAAGCGGGCAATGCAAATCTGCACTACAAAGAAGTATCACTTCCCACCGGTCAAAAGGGACATCCACAAAATGTGTAAAAACCAGAAAGGCAAGACAGGCCCTGAAGAACAGGGAGCATTGTTATGCTGATGGGCGGGATGTAAATTGCCAACTGCCTCTCTGGAGGAGTGCATTGTGTTCCCTAAAACAAATAAAGAACAGAGCTACAGAGCCAAGGGCACTTACAGTCTAGGGAATATACCTTGGGAAAACTGAAAATCAATAAGACAGAGCCACCCCAAAATTTAGGGCTGCACTGCTTACAAGGACCTCAACTTGGGTACACCTTAAATATCCCAGGAAATATAAAAATGGTTCAAAAAATTGTGGTACTTACGTACGATGGAATATCCCTCAGCCATGAAATCAATGTCATAAGACCAGTAGCAGCAAAATGGGTGGATTCAGGTACGATGATTCTAAGTGAATTAAGTCACACAGAAAAAGAAACTTATCATAAGATATCACTTATGTAGATCCTGTAAACATGGCTACACTTGAACTGAGTTAGGAAAGAGAACAGTGTCTCACATTTAGAAAACACTCTTATGCCTGCTTAAGGGGGAAGGAGAGGTGGGGTGATGCATAAAACCAGAGTTTGATATAAGCACAGGTACCGTTCCAAAAACCAACTATGGAATAGACAAGACCTACACCTTCCTCAGTGAAAGGGACTCAAAACTCCATATTTCCCGCAGAGGAATATATCTGAGTAGTAAGAATCTTAAAACCTATGTATTGATATGTCTCCGTAAGGGAATCAAGTGTGTCTAGACTGGCATAAACATGGCAGCGAGAATCAGCTCAAACTCACTATAAAAAGGAATTTCAAAAACAAAACAAAAAAACTGGGAAATTCTTTACAATTCCTTCACGGTCTCTGATGAAACCTGGAATGACCCTATCTACATTGACAGCTGGATGTGGCATAAGGAGGGACACTTGGGACTGAGACGATTGGTGAGATTGGGTGAGCAAATGCAGACCCTTTAAAGCACAAATGCCTGGCACCCATTCCATGGGTCCCAACTCTCCAGGTTGAAGGGAATATTACTACAGCTATAACATGTACGGGAAACCTAGAGAACGGACACACTGTGAATACGAAAGGTTTCTAAAACTCAATGAATAGTCCCTCTCCTGGTGCTCCGGTATGACTTTCCATCTGCTTTACTATCAACCTCCCAACTTGGGGAGACAGCCCCTTTAACCTCCTTGTTTGCACAGGTTGCCAATTTGGCAGAGGATGAAAGGGAAGAGGGAGAACCAATGAGAGAGTAGCTGTTAGGCATTTGAACGGGCACATATCACTGTAATTTCACGGCAGGAAGAAGTATTAACCAACGTCTCAGCCACCCACCTGGAAACAGCACAGGTCCTGAACCAAAATTTTGGACTTGCGGTCAGCTCACAGAAAACGAGTTGAAAAATGGAGCTCAGGGGCACAGCAATTCACAAACTGGCCGAGTAATAAAGGACAACTATCGTCCAAAAATCTGATGAGGGAAGGCAACGAGGCGGACTTGAAAGCGAGGCAGAATAGCAGGAAACAGATTTTAAGAGGTACGTTGGAATCGCCTTTAAAGCACAGGAAGAGGGGCACAACTTCGACAATGATGCACTTGGCCAAAAAGGGCATATGCGTTTTCTCCTGAATATATTCAGGAGAAAACGCATACGCCCTTTTTGGCCAAGCAAGCAAGCGGGCAATGCAAATCTGCACTACAAAGAAGTATCACTTCCCACCGGTCAAAAGGGACATCCACAAAATGTGTAAAAACCAGAAAGGCAAGACAGGCCCTGGAGAACAGGGAGCCTTGTTATGCTGATGGGCGGGATGTAAATTGCCAACTCCCTCTCTGGAGGAGTGAATTGTGTTCCCTAAAACAAGTAAAGAACAGAGCTACAGAGCCAAGGGCACTTCCAGTCTAGGGAATATACCTTGGGAAAACTGAAAATCAATAAGACAGAGCCACCCCAAAATTTAGGGCTGAACTGCTTACAAGGACCTCAACTTGGGTCCACCTTAAATATCCCAGGAAATATAAAAATGGTTCCAAAAATTGTGGTACTTATGTACGATGGAATATCCCTCAGCCATGAAATCAATGTCATAAGACCAGTAGCAGCAAAATGGGTGGATTCAGGTACGATGATTCTAAGTGAAATAAGTCACACAGAAAAAGAAACTTATCATAAGATATCACTTATGAAGATCCTGTAAACAGGGCTACACTTGAACTGAGTTAGGAAAGAGAACAGTGTCTCACATTTAGAAAACACTCTTATGCCTCCTTAAGGGGGAAGGAGAGGTGGGGTGATGCATAAAACCAGAGTTTGATATAAGCACAGGTACCGTTCCAAAAACCAACTATGGAATAGACAAGACCTACACCTGCCTCAGTGAAAGGGACTCAAAACCCCATATTTCCCGCAGAGGAATATATCTGACTAGTAAGAATCTTAAAACCTATGTATTGCTATGTCTCCGTAAGGGAATCAAGTGTGTCTAGACTGGCATAAACATGGCAGCGAGAATCAGCTCAAACTCACTATAAAAAGGAATTTCAAAAACAAAACAAAAAAACTGGGAAATTCTTTACAATTCCTTCAGGGTCTCTGATGAAACCTGGAATGACCCTATCTACAATGACAGCTGGATATGGCATAAGGAGGGACACTTGGGACTGAGACGATTGGTGAGATTGGGTGAGCAAATGCAGACCCTTTAAAGCACAAATGCCTGGCACCCATTCCATGGGTCCCAACTCTCCAGGTTGAAGGGAATATTACTACAGCTATAACATGTACGGGAAACCTAGAGAACGGACACACTGTGAATACGAAAGGTTTCTAAAACTCAACGAATAGTCCCTCTCCTGGTGCTCCGGTTTGACTTTCCATCTGCTTTACTATCAACCTCCCAACTTGGAGAGACAGCCCCTTTAACCTACTGGTTCACACAGGTTGCCAATTTGGCAGAGGATGAAAGGGTAGAGGGAGAACCAATGAGAGAGTAGTTGTTCGGCATTTGGACGGGCACATATCACTGTAATTTCCCGGCAGGAAGAAGAATTAACCAAAGTCTCAGCCACCCACCGGGAACCAGCATAGGTCCTGAACCAAAATTTTGGACTTGCGGTCAGCTCACCAAAAACGAGTTGAAAAATGGAGCTCAGGGGCACAGCAATTCACAAACTGGCCGAGTAATAAAGGGCAACTATCGTCCAAAAATCTGTTGAGGGAAGGCAACGAGGCGGACTTGAAAGCGAGGCAGAATAGCAGGAAACAGATTTCAAGAGGTATGTTGGAATCACCTTTAAAACACAGGAAGAGGGGCACAACTTCGACAATGATGCACTTGGCCATAAAGTGCGTATGCGTTTTCTCCTGAATATATTCAGGAGAAAACGCATACGCCCTTTTTGGCCAAGCAAACAAGCGGGCAATGCAAATCTGCACTACAAAAAAGTATCACTTCCCACCGGTCAAAAGGGACATCCACAAAATGTGTAAAAACCAGAAAGGCAAGACAGGCCCTGGAGAACAGGGAGCCTTGTAATTCTGATGGGCGGGATGTAAATTGCCAACTGACTCTCTCGAGGAGTACATTGTTTTCCCTAAAACAAGTAAAGAACAGAGCTACAGAGCCAAGGGCACTTCCAGTCTAGGGAATATACCTTGGGATAACTGAAAATCAAAAAGACACATCCACCCCAAAATTTAGGGCTGCACTGCTTACAAGGACCTCAACTTGGGTACACCTTAAATATCCCAGGAAATATAAAAATGCTTCAAAATATTGTGGTACTTACGTATGATGGAATATCCCTCAGCCATGAAATCAATGTCATAAGACCAGTAGCAGCAAAATGGGTGGATTCAGGTACGATGATTCTAAGTGAAATAAGTCACAGAGAAAAAGAAACTTATCATAAGATATCACTTATGAAGATCCTGTAAACATGGCTACACTTGAACTGAGTTAGGAAAGAGAACAGTGTCTCACATTTAGAAAACATTCTTATGCCTGCTTAAGGGGGAAGGAGAGGTGGGATGATGCATAAAACCAGAGTTTGTTATAAGCACAGGTACCGTTCCAAAAACCAACTATGGAACAGACAAGACCTGCACCTTCTTCAGTGAAAGGGACTCAAAACCCCATATTTCCGGCAGAGGAATATTTCTGACTAGTAAGAATCTTAAAACCTATGTATTGATATGTCTCCGTAAGGGAATCAAGTGTGTCTACACTGGCATAAACATGGCAGCGAGAATCAGCTCAAACCCACTATAAAAAGGAATTTCAAAAACAAAACAAAAAAACTGGGAAATTCTTTACAATTCCTTCAGGGTCTCTGATGAAACCTGGAATGACCCTATCTACAATGACAGCTGGATGTGGCATAAGGAGGTACACTTGGGACTGAGACGATTGGTGAGATTGGGTGAGCAAATGCAGACCCATTAAAGCACAAATGCCTGGCACCCATTCCATGGGTCCCAACTCTCCAGGTTGAAGGGAATATTACTACAGCTATAACATGTACGGGAAACCTAGAGAGCGGACACACTGTGAATACGAAAGGTTTCTAAAACTCAACGAATAGTCCCTCTCCTGGTTCTCTGGTTTGACTTTCCATCTGCTTTACTATCAACCTCCCAACTTGGAGAGACAGCCCCTTTAACCTCCTGGTTCGCACAGGTTTCCAATTTGGCAGAGGATGAAAGGGAAAAGGGAGGACCCATGAGAGAGTAGCTGTTAGGCATTTGGAGGGGCACATATCACTGTAATTTCCTGGCAGGAAGAAGAATTAACCAAAGTCTCAGCCCCCCACCGGGAACCAGTATAGGTCCTGAAACAAAATGTTGGACTTGCGGTCAGCTCACCAAAAAGGAGTTGAAAAATGGAGCTCAGGGGCACATCAATTCACACACTGGCCGAGTAATAAAGGACAACTATCGTCCAAAAATCTGTTGAGGGAAGGCAACGAGGCGGACTTGAAAGCGAGGCAGAATAGCAGGAAACAGATTTCCAGAGGTACGTTGGAATCGCCTTTAAAGCACAGGAAGAGGGGCACAACTTCGACAATGATGCACTTGGCCAAAAAGGGCGTATGCGTTTTCTCCTGAATATATTCAGGAGAAAACGCATACGCCCTTTTTGGCCAAGCAAGCAAGCGGGCAATGCAAATCTGCACTACAAAGAAGTATCACTTCCCACCGGTCAAAAGGGACATCCACAAAATGTGTAAAAACCAGAAAGGCAAGACAGGCCCTGGAGAACAGGGAGCCTTGTTATGCTGATGGGCGGGATGTAAATTGCCAACTGCCTCTCTGTAGGAGTGCATTGTGTTCCCTAAAACAAGTAAACAACAGAGCTACAGAGCCAAGGGCACTTCCAGTCTAGGGAATATACCTTGGGAAAACTGAAGATCAATAAGACAGAGCCACCCCAAAATTTAGGGCTGCACTGCTTACAAGGACCTCAACTTGGGTACAACTTAAATATCCCAGGAAATATAAAAATGGTTCAAAAAATTGTGGTACTTACGTACGATGGAATATCCCTCAGCCATGAAATCAATGTCATAAGACCAGTAGCAGCAAAATGGGTGGATTCAGGTACGATGATTCTAAGTGAAATAAGTCACAGAGAAAAAGAAACTTATCATAAGATATCACTTATGAAGATCCTGTAAACATGGCTACACTTGAACTGAGTTAGGAAAGAGAACAGTGTCTCACATTTAGAAAACACTCTTATGCCTGCTTAAGGGGGAAGGAGAGGTGGGGTGATGCATAAAACTAGAGTTTGATATAAGCACAGGTACCGTTCCAAAAACCAACTATGGAATAGACAAGACCTACACCTTCCTCAGTGAAAGGGACTCAAAACCCCATATTTCCCGCAGAGGAATATATCTGACTAGTAAGAATCTTAAAACCTATGTATTGCTATGTCTCCATAAGGGAATCAAGTGTGTCTAGACTGGCATAAACATGGCAGCGAGAATCAGATCAAACCCACTATAAAAAGGAATTTCAAAAACAAAACAAAAAAACTGGGAAATTCTTTACAATTCCTTCAGGGTCTCTGATGAAACCTGGAATGACCCTACCTACAATGACAGCTGGATGTGGCATAAGGAGGGACACTTGGGACTGAGACGATTGGTGAGATTGGGTGAGCAAATGCAGACCCTTTAAAGCACAAATGCCTGGCACCCATTCCATGGGTCCCAACTCTCCAGGTTGAAGGGAATATTACTACAGCTATAACATGTACGGGAAACCTAGAGAACGGACACACTGTGAATACGAAAGGTTTCTAAAACTCAACGAATAGTCCCTCTCCTGGTGCTCCGGTTTGACTTCTCATCTGCTTTACTATCAACATCCCAACTTGGAGAGACAGCCCATTTAACCTCCTGGTTTGCACAGGTTGCCAATTTGGCAGAGGATGAAAGGGAAGAGGGAGAACCAATGAGAGAGTAGCTGTTAGGCATTTGAACGGGCACATATCACTGTAATTTCCCGGCAGGAAGAAGAATTAACCAAAGTCTCAGCCACCCACCGGGAAGCAGCATAGGTCCTGAACCAAAATTTTGGACTTACGGTCAGCTCACCAAAAACGAGTTGAAAAATGGAGCTCAGGGGCACAGCAATTCACAAACTGGCCGAGTAATAAAGGACAGCTATCGTCCAAAAATCTGTTGAGGGAAGGCAACGAGGCAGACTTGAAAGCGATGCAGAATAGCAGGAAACAGATTTCAAGAGGTACGTTGGAATCTCCTTTAAAGCACAGGAAGAGGGGCACAACTTCGACATTGATGCACTTGGCCAAAAAGGTCGTATGCGTTTTCTCCTGAATATATTCAGGAGAAAACGCATACGCCCTTTTTGGCCAAGCAAGCAAGCGGGCAATGCAAATCTGCACTACAAAGAAGTATCACTTCCCACCGGTCAAAAGGGCCATCCACAAAATGTGTAAAAACCAGAAAGGCAAGACAGGCCCTGAAGAACAGGGAGCCTTGTTATGCTGATGGGCGGGATGTAAATTGCCAACTGCCTCTCTGGAGGAGTGCATTGTGTTCCCTAAAACAAATAAAGAAGAGAGCTACAGAGCCAAGGGCACTTCCAGTCTAGGGAATATACCTTGGGAAAACTGAAAATCAATAAGACAGAGCCACCCCAAAATTTAGGGCTGCACTGCTTACAAGGACCTCAACTTGGGTACACCTTAAATATCCCAGGAAATATAAGAATGGTTCAAAAAATTGTGGTACTTACGTACGATGGAATATCCCTCAGCCATGAAATCAATGTCATAAGACTAGTAGCAGCAAAATGGGTGGATTCAGGTACGATGATTCTAAGAGAAATAAGTCACACAGAAAAAGAATCTTATCATAAGATATCACTTATGAAGATCCTGTAAACAAGGCTACACTTGAACTGAGTTAGGAAAGAGAACAGTGTCTCACATTTAGAAAACACTGTTATGCCTGCTGAAGGGGGAAGGAGAACTGGGGTGATGCATAAAACCAGAGTTTGATATAAGAACAGGTACCATTCCAAAAACCAACTATGGAATAGACAAACCTACACCTTCCTCATTGAAAGGGACTCAAAACCCCATATTTTCCGCAGAGGAATATATCTGACTAGTAAGAATCTTAAAACCTATGTATTGATATGTCTCCGTACGGGAATCAAGTGTGTCTAGACTGGCATAAACATGGCAGCGAGAATCATCTCAAACCCACTATAAAAAGGAATGTCAAAAACAAAACAAAAAATAACTGGGAAATTCTTTACAATTCCTTCAGGGTCTCTGATGAAACCTGGAATGACCCTATCTACAATGACAGCTGGATATGGCATAAGCAGGGACACTTGGGACTGAGAAGATTGGTGAGATTGGGTGAGCAAATGAAGAACCTTTAAAGCACAAATGCCTGGCACCCATTCCATGGGTCCCAACTCTCCAGGTTGAAGGGAATATTACTACAGCTATAACATGTACGGGAAACCTAGAGAACGGACACACTGTGAATACGAAAGGTTTCTAAAACTCAACGAATAGTCCCTCTCCTGGTGCTCCGGTTTGACTTTCCATCTGCTTTACTATCAACCTCCCAACTTGGAGAGACAGCCCCTTTAACCTCCTGGTTCGCACAGGTTTCCAATTTGGCAGAGGATGAAAGGGAAAAGGGAGAACCCATGAGAGAGTAGCTGTTAGGCATTTGGAGGGGCACATATCACTGTAATTTCCGGGCAGGAAGAAGAATTAACCAAAGTCTCAGACACGCACCGGGAACCAGCATATGTCCTGAACCAAAATGTTGGACTTGCGGTCAGCTCACCAAAAACGAGTTGAAAAATGGAGCTCAGGGGCACAGCAATTCACAAACTGGCCGAGTAATAAAGGACAACTATCGTCCAAAACTCTGTTGAGGGAAGGCAACGAGGCGGACTTGAAATCGAGGCAGAATAGCAGGAAACAGATTTCAAGAGGTACGTTGGAATCGCCTTTAAAGCACAGGAAGAGGGGCACAACTTCGACAATGATGCACTTGGCCAAAAAGGGCGTATGCGTTTTCTCCTGAATATATTCAGGAGAAAACGCATACGCCCTTTTTGGCCAAGCAAGCAAGCGGGCAATGCAAATCTGCACTACAAGAAGTATCACTTCCCACCGGTCAAAAGGGACATCCACAAAATGTGTAAAAACCAGAAAGGCAAGACAGGCCCTGGAGAACAGGGAGCCTTGTTATGCTGATGGGCGGGATGTAAATTGCCAACTGCCTCTCTGGAGGAGTGCATTGTGTTCCCTAAAACAAGTAAAGAACAGAGCTACAGATCCAAGGGCACTTAAAGTCTAGGGAATATACCTTGGGAAAACTGAAAATCAATAAGACAGAGCCACCCCAAAATTTAGGGCTGCACTGCTTACAAGGACCTCAACTTGGGTACACCTTAAATATCCCAGGAAATATAAAAATGGTTCAAAAAATTGTGGTACTTACGTACGATGGAATATCCCTCAGCCATGAAATCAATGTCATAACACCAGTAGCAGCAAAATGGGTGGATTCAGGTACGACGATTCTAAGTGAAATAAGTCACAGAGAAAAAGAAATTTATCATAAGATATCACTTATGAAGATCCTGTAAACATGGCTACACTTGAACTGAGTTAGGAAAGAGAACAGTGTCTCACATTTAGAAAACACTCTTATGCCTGCTTAAGGGGGAAGGAGAGGTGGGGTGATGCATAAAACCAGAGTTTGATATAAGAACAGGTACCGTTCCTAAAACCAACTATGGAATAGACAAGACCTGAACCTTCTTCAGTGAAAGGGACTCAAAACCCCATATTTCCCGCAGAGGAATATTTCTGACTAGTAAGAATCTTAAAACCTATGTATTGATATGTCTCCGTAAGGGAATCAAGTGTGTCTACACTGGCATAAACATGGCAGCGAGAATCAGCTCAAACCCACTATAAAAAGGAATTTCAAAAACAAAACAAAAAAAGTGGGAAATTCTTTACAATTCCTTCAGGGTCTCTGATGAAACCTGGAATGACCCTATCTACAATGACAGCTGGATATGGCATAAGGAGGGGCACTTGGGACTGAGACGATTGGTGAGATTGGGTGAGCAAATGCAGACCCATTAAAGCATAAATGCCTGGCACCCATTCCATGGGTCCCAACTCTCCAGGTTGAAGGGAATATTACTACAGCTATAACATGTACGGGAAACCTAGAGAACGGACACACTGTGAATACGAAAGGTTTCTAAAACTCAATGAATAGTCCCTCTCCTGGTGCTCCGGTTTGACTTTCCATCTGCTTTACTATCAACCTCCCAAATTGGAGAGACAGCCCCTTTAACCTCCTGGTTCTCACAGGTTTCCAATTTGGCAGAGGATGAAAGGGAAAAGGGAGAACCCATGAGAGTGTACCTGTTAGGCATTTGGAGGGGCACATATCACTGTAATTTCCCGGCAGGAAGAAGAATTAACCAAAGTCTCAGCCACCCACCGGGGACCAGCATAGGTCCTGAAACAAAATGTTGGACTTGCTGTTAGCTCACCAAAAACGAGTTGAAAAATGGAGCTCAGGGGCACATCAATTCACAAACTGGCAGAGTAATAAAGGACAACTATCGTCCAAAAATCTGTTGAGGGAAGGCAACGAGGCGGACATGAAAGCGAGGCAGAATAGCAGGAAACAGATTTCAAGAGGTACGTTGGAATCGCCTTTAAAGCACAGGAAGAGGGGCACAACTTCGACAATGATGCACTTGGCCAAAAAAGGTGTATGCGTTTTCTCCTGAATATATTCAGGAGAAAACGCATACGCCCTTTTTGGCCAAGCAAGCAAGCGGGCATTGCAAATCTGCACTACAAGAAGTATCACTTCCCACCAGTCAAAAGGGACATCCACAAAATGTGTAAAAACCAGAAAGGCAAGACAGGCCCTGGAGAACAGGGAGCCTTGTTATGCTGATGGGCGGGATGTAAATTGCCAACTGCCTCTCTGGAGGAGTGAATTGTGTTCCCTAAAACAAATAAAGAACAGAGCTACAGAGCCAACTGCACTTCCAGTCTAGGGAATATACCTTGGGAAATCTGAAAATCAATAAGACAGAGCCACCCCAAAATTTAGGGCTGCACTGCTTCCAAGGACCTCAACTTGGGTACACCTTAAATATCCCAGGAAATATAAAAATGGTTCCCAAAATTGTGGTACTTATTTACGATGGAATATCCCTCAGCCATGAAATCAATGTCATAAGACCAGTAGCAGCAAAATGGGTGGATTCAGGTACGATGATTCTAAGTGAAATAAGTCACACAGAAAAAGAAACTTATCATAAGATATCACTTATGAAGATCCTGTAAACATGGCTACACTTGAACTGAGTTAGGAAAGAGAACAGTGTCTCACATTTAGAAAACACTCTTATGCCTGCTTAAGGGGGAAGGAGAGGTGGGATGATGCATAAAACCAGAGCTTGATATAAGCACAGGTACCGTTCCAAAAACCAACTATGGAATAGACAAGACCTACACCTTCCTCAGTGAAAGGGACTCAAAACCCCATATTTCCCGCAGAGGAATATATCTGACTAGTAAGAATCTTAAAACCTATGTATTGATATGTCTCCGTAAGGGAATCAAGTGTGTCTAGACTGGGATAAATATGGCAGCGAGAATCAGCTCAAACCCACTATACAAAGGAATTTCAAAAATAAAACAAAAAAACTGGGAAATTCTTTACAATTCCTTCAGGGTCTCTGATGAAACCTGAAATGACCCTATCTACAATGACAGCTGGATGTGGCATAAGGCTGGACACTTGGGACTGAGAGGATTGGTGAGATTGGGTGAGCAAATGCAGACCCTTTAAAGAAATAATGCATGGCACATTTTCCATGGGTCCCAACTCTCCAGGTTGAAGGGAATATTACTACAGATATAACATGTACGGGAATCCTAGAGAACGGACACACTGTGAATACGAAAGGTTTCTAAAACTCAACGAATAGTCCCTCTCCTGGTGCTCCAGTTTGACTTTCCATCTGCTTTATTATCAACCTCCCAACTTGGAGAGACAGCCCCTTTAACCTCCTGGTTTGCACAGGTTGCCAATTTGGCAGAGGATGAAAGGGAAGAGGGAGAACCAATGAGAGAGTAGCTGTTAGGCATTTGGACGGGCACATATCACTGTAATTTCCCGGCAGGAAGAAGAATTAACCAAAGTCTCAGCCACCCACCGGGAATCAGTATAGATCCTGAACCAAAATTTTGGACTTGCGGTCAGCTCACCAAAAACGAGTTGAAAAATGGAGCTCAGGGGCACAGCAATTCACAAACTGGCCGAGTAATAAAGGACAACTATCGTCCAAAAATCTGTTGAGGGAAGGCAACGAGGCGGACTTGAAAGCGAGGCAGAATAGCAGGAAACAGATTTCAAGAGGTACGTTGGAATCGCCTTTAAAGCACAGGAAGAGGGGCACAACTTCGACAATGATGCACTTGGCCAAAAAGGGCGTATGCGTTTTCTCCTGAATATATTCAGGAGAAAATGCATACGCCCTTTTTGGCCAAGCAAGCAAGCGGGCAATGCAAATCTGCACTACAAAGAAGTATCACTTCCCACCGGTCAAAAGGGACATCCACAAAATGTGTAAAAACCAGAAAGGCAAGACAGGCCCTGGAGAACAGGGAGCCTTGTTATGCTGATGGGCGGGATGTAAATTGCCAACTGCCTCTCTGGAGGAGTGCATTGTGATCCCTAAAACAAGTAAACAACAGAGCTACAGAGCCAAGGGCACTTCCAGTCTAGGGAATATACCTTGGGAAAACTGAAAATCAAAAAGACACAGCCACCCCAAAATTTAGGGCTGCACTGCTTACAAGGACCTCAACTTGGGTACACCTTAAATATCCCAGGAAATATAAAAATGGTTCAAAAAATTGTGGTACTTACGTACGATGGAATATCCCTCAGCCATGAAATCAATGTCATAAGACCAGTAGCAGCAAAATGGGTGGATTCAGGTACGATGATTCTAAGTGAAATAAGTCACAGAGAAAAAGAAACTTATCATAAGATATCACTTATGAAGATCCTGTAAACATGGCTACACTTGAACTGAGTTAGGAAAGAGAACAGTGTCTCACATTTAGAAAACACTCTTATGCCTGCTTAAGGGGGAAGGAGAGGTGGGGTGATGCATAAAACCAGAGTTTGATATAAGCACAGGTACCGTTCCAAAAACCAACTATGGAATAGACAAGACCTACACCTTCCTCAGTGAAAGGGACTCAAAACCCCATATTTCCCGCAGAGGAATATATCTGACTAGTAAGAATCTTAAAACCTATGTATTGATATGTCTCCGTAAGGGAATCAAGTGTGTCTAGACTGGGATAAATATGGCAGCGAGAATCAGCTCAAACCCACTATAAAAAGGAATTTCAAAAATAAAACAAAAAAACTGGGAAATTCTTTACAATTCCTTCAGGGTCTCTGATGAAACCTGAAATGACCCTATCTACAATGACAGCTGGATGTGGCATAAGGCTGGACACTTGGGACTGAGAGGATTGGTGAGATTGGGTGAGCAAATGCAGACCCTTTAAAGCAATAATGCATGGCACACATTCCATGGGTCCCAACTCTCCAGGTTGAAGGGAATATTACTACAGATATAACATGTACGGGAATCCTAGAGAACGGACACACTGTGAATACGAAAGGTTTCTAAAACTCAACGAATAGTCCCTCTCCTGGTGCTCCGGTTTGACTTTCCATCTGCTTTATTATCAACCTCCCAACTTGGAGAGACAGCCCCTTTAACCTCCTGGTTCGCACAGGTTGCCAATTTGGCAGAGGATGAAAGGGAAGAGGGAGAACCAATGAGAGAGTAGCTGTTAGGCATTTGGACGGGCACATATCACTGTAATTTCCCGGCAGGAAGAAGAATTAACCAAAGTCTCAGCCACCCACCGGGAATCAGTATAGATCCTGAACCAAAATTTTGGACTTGCGGTCAGCTCACCAAAAACGAGTTGAAAAATGGAGCTCAGGGGCACAGCAATTCACAAACTGGCCGAGTAATAAAGGACAACTATCGTCCAAAAATCTGTTGAGGGAAGGCAACGAGGCGGACTTGAAAGCGAGGCAGAATAGCAGGAAACAGATTTCCAGAGGTACGTTGGAATCGCCTTTAAAGCACAGGAAGAGGGGCACAACTTCGACAATGATGCACTTGGCCAAAAAGGGCGTATGCGTTTTCTCCTGAATATATTCAGGAGAAAACGCATACGCCCTTTTTGGCCAAGCAAGCAAGCGGGCAATGCAAATCTGCACTACAAAGAAGTATCACTTCCCACCGGTCAAAAGGGACATCCACAAAATGTGTAAAAACCAGAAAGGCAAGACAGGCCCTGGAGAACAGGGAGCCTTGTTATGCTGATGGGCGGGATGTAAATTGCCAACTGCCTCTCTGGAGGAGTGCATTGTGTTCCCTAAAACAAGTAAACAACAGAGCTACAGAGCCAAGGGCACTTCCAGTCTAGGGAATATACCTTGGGAAAACTGAAAATCAAAAAGACACAGCCACCCCAAAATTTAGGGCTGCACTGCTTACAAGGACCTCAACTTGGGTACACCTTAAATATCCCAGGAAATATAAAAATGGTTCAAAAAATTGTGGTACTTACGTACGATGGAATATCCCTCAGCCATGAAATCAATGTCATAAGACCAGTAGCAGCAAAATGGGTGGATTCAGGTACGATGATTCTAAGTGAAATAAGTCACAGAGAAAAAGAAACTTATCATAAGATATCACTTATGAAGATCCTGTAAACATGGCTACACTTGAACTGAGTTAGGAAAGAGAACAGTGTCTCACATTTAGAAAACACTCTTATGCCTGCTTAAGGGGGAAGGAGAGGTGGGGTGATGCATAAAACCAGAGTTTGATATAAGCACAGGTACCGTTCCAAAAACCAACTATGGAATAGACAAGACCTACACCTTCCTCAGTGAAAGGGACTCAAAACCCCATATTTCCCGCAGAGGAATATATCTGACTAGTAAGAATCTTAAAACCTATGTATTGATATGTCTCCGTAAGGGAATCAAGTGTGTCTAGACTGGGATAAATATGGCAGCGAGAATCAGCTCAAACCCACTATAAAAAGGAATTTCAAAAATAAAACAAAAAAACTGGGAAATTCTTTACAATTCCTTCAGGGTCTCTGATGAAACCTGAAATGACCCTATCTACAATGACAGCTGGATGTGGCATAAGGCTGGACACTTGGGACTGAGAGGATTGGTGAGATTGGGTGAGCAAATGCAGACCCTTTAAAGCAATAATGCATGGCACACATTCCATGGGTCCCAACTCTCCAGGTTGAAGGGAATATTACTACAGATATAACATGTACGGGAATCCTAGAGAACGGACACACTGTGAATACGAAAGGTTTCTAAAACTCAACGAATAGTCCCTCTCCTGGTGCTCCGGTTTGACTTTCCATCTGCTTTATTATCAACCTCCCAACTTGGAGAGACAGCCCCTTTAACCTCCTGGTTCGCACAGGTTGCCAATTTGGCAGAGGATGAAAGGGAAGAGGGAGAACCAATGAGAGAGTAGCTGTTAGGCATTTGGACGGGCACATATCACTGTAATTTCCCGGCAGGAAGAAGAATTAACCAAAGTCTCAGCCACCCACCGGGAATCAGTATAGATCCTGAACCAAAATTTTGGACTTGCGGTCAGCTCACCAAAAACGAGTTGAAAAATGGAGCTCAGGGGCACAGCAATTCACAAACTGGCCGAGTAATAAAGGACAACTATCGTCCAAAAATCTGTTGAGGGAAGGCAACGAGGCGGACTTGAAAGCGAGGCAGAATAGCAGGAAACAGATTTCCAGAGGTACGTTGGAATCGCCTTTAAAGCACAGGAAGAGGGGCACAACTTCGACAATGATGCACTTGGCCAAAAAGGGCGTATGCGTTTTCTCCTGAATATATTCAGGAGAAAACGCATACGCCCTTTTTGGCCAAGCAAGCAAGCGGGCAATGCAAATCTGCACTACAAAGAAGTATCACTTCCCACCGGTCAAAAGGGACATCCACAAAATGTGTAAAAACCAGAAAGGCAAGACAGGCCCTGGAGAACAGGGAGCCTTGTTATGCTGATGGGCGGGATGTAAATTGCCAACTGCCTCTCTGGAGGAGTGCATTGTGTTCCCTAAAACAAGTAAACAACAGAGCTACAGAGCCAAGGGCACTTCCAGTCTAGGGAATATACCTTGGGAAAACTGAAAATCAAAAAGACACAGCCACCCCAAAATTTAGGGCTGCACTGCTTACAAGGACCTCAACTTGGGTACACCTTAAATATCCCAGGAAATATAAAAATGGTTCAAAAAATTGTGGTACTTACGTACGATGGAATATCCCTCAGCCATGAAATCAATGTCATAAGACCAGTAGCAGCAAAATGGGTGGATTCAGGTACGATGATTCTAAGTGAAATAAGTCACAGAGAAAAAGAAACTTATCATAAGATATCACTTATGAAGATCCTGTAAACATGGCTACACTTGAACTGAGTTAGGAAAGAGAACAGTGTCTCACATTTAGAAAACACTCTTATGCCTGCTTAAGGGGGAAGGAGAGGTGGGGTGATGCATAAAACCAGAGTTTGATATAAGCACAGGTACCGTTCCAAAAACCAACTATGGAATAGACAAGACCTACACCTTCCTCAGTGAAAGGGACTCAAAACCCCATATTTCCCGCAGAGGAATATATCTGACTAGTAAGAATCTTAAAACCTATGTATTGATATGTCTCCGTAAGGGAATCAAGTGTGTCTAGACTGGGATAAATATGGCAGCGAGAATCAGCTCAAACCCACTATAAAAAGGAATTTCAAAAATAAAACAAAAAAACTGGGAAATTATTTACAATTCCTTCAGGGTCTCTGATGAAACCTGAAATGACCCTATCTACAATGACAGCTGGATGTGGCATAAGGCTGGACACTTGGGACTGAGAGGATTGGTGAGATTGGGTGAGCAAATGCAGACCCTTTAAAGCAATAATGCATGGCACACATTCCATGGGTCCCAACTCTCCAGGTTGAAGGGAATATTACTACAGATATAACATGTACGGGAATCCTAGAGAACGGACACACTGTGAATACGAAAGGTTTCTAAAACTCAACGAATAGTCCCTCTCCTGGTGCTCCGGTTTGACTTTCCATCTGCTTTATTATCAACCTCCCAACTTGGAGAGACAGCCCCTTTAACCTCCTGGTTCGCACAGGTTGCCAATTTGGCAGAGGATGAAAGGGAAGAGGGAGAACCAATGAGAGAGTAGCTGTTAGGCATTTGGACGGGCACATATCACTGTAATTTCCCGGCAGGAAGAAGAATTAACCAAAGTCTCAGCCACCCACCGGGAATCAGTATAGATCCTGAACCAAAATTTTGGACTTGCGGTCAGCTCACCAAAAACGAGTTGAAAAATGGAGCTCAGGGGCACAGCAATTCACAAACTGGCCGAGTAATAAAGGACAACTATCGTCCAAAAATCTGTTGAGGGAAGGCAACGAGGCGGACTTGAAAGCGAGGCAGAATAGCAGGAAACAGATTTCCAGAGGTACGTTGGAATCGCCTTTAAAGCACAGGAAGAGGGGCACAACTTCGACAATGATGCACTTGGCCAAAAAGGGCGTATGCGTTTTCTCCTGAATATATTCAGGAGAAAACGCATACGCCCTTTTTGGCCAAGCAAGCAAGCGGGCAATGCAAATCTGCACTACAAAGAAGTATCACTTCCCACCGGTCAAAAGGGACATCCACAAAATGTGTAAAAACCAGAAAGGCAAGACAGGCCCTGGAGAACAGGGAGCCTTGTTATGCTGATGGGCGGGATGTAAATTGCCAACTGCCTCTCTGGAGGAGTGCATTGTGTTCCCTAAAACAAGTAAACAACAGAGCTACAGAGCCAAGGGCACTTCCAGTCTAGGGAATATACCTTGGGAAAACTGAAAATCAAAAAGACACAGCCACCCCAAAATTTAGGGCTGCACTGCTTACAAGGACCTCAACTTGGGTACACCTTAAATATCCCAGGAAATATAAAAATGGTTCAAAAAATTGTGGTACTTACGTACGATGGAATATCCCTCAGCCATGAAATCAATGTCATAAGACCAGTAGCAGCAAAATGGGTGGATTCAGGTACGATGATTCTAAGTGAAATAAGTCACAGAGAAAAAGAAACTTATCATAAGATATCACTTATGAAGATCCTGTAAACATGGCTACACTTGAACTGAGTTAGGAAAGAGAACAGTGTCTCACATTTAGAAAACACTCTTATGCCTGCTTAAGGGGGAAGGAGAGGTGGGGTGATGCATAAAACCAGAGTTTGATATAAGCACAGGTACCGTTCCAAAAACCAACTATGGAATAGACAAGACCTACACCTTCCTCAGTGAAAGGGACTCAAAACCCCATATTTCCCGCAGAGGAATATATCTGACTAGTAAGAATCTTAAAACCTATGTATTGATATGTCTCCGTAAGGGAATCAAGTGTGTCTAGACTGGGATAAATATGGCAGCGAGAATCAGCTCAAACCCACTATAAAAAGGAATTTCAAAAATAAAACAAAAAAACTGGGAAATTCTTTACAATTCCTTCAGGGTCTCTGATGAAACCTGAAATGACCCTATCTACAATGACAGCTGGATGTGGCATAAGGCTGGACACTTGGGACTGAGAGGATTGGTGAGATTGGGTGAGCAAATGCAGACCCTTTAAAGCAATAATGCATGGCACACATTCCATGGGTCCCAACTCTCCAGGTTGAAGGGAATATTACTACAGATATAACATGTACGGGAATCCTAGAGAACGGACACACTGTGAATACGAAAGGTTTCTAAAACTCAACGAATAGTCCCTCTCCTGGTGCTCCGGTTTGACTTTCCATCTGCTTTATTATCAACCTCCCAACTTGGAGAGACAGCCCCTTTAACCTCCTGGTTCGCACAGGTTGCCAATTTGGCAGAGGATGAAAGGGAAGAGGGAGAACCAATGAGAGAGTAGCTGTTAGGCATTTGGACGGGCACATATCACTGTAATTTCCCGGCAGGAAGAAGAATTAACCAAAGTCTCAGCCACCCACCGGGAATCAGTATAGATCCTGAACCAAAATTTTGGACTTGCGGTCAGCTCACCAAAAACGAGTTGAAAAATGGAGCTCAGGGGCACAGCAATTCACAAACTGGCCGAGTAATAAAGGACAACTATCGTCCAAAAATCTGTTGAGGGAAGGCAACGAGGCGGACTTGAAAGCGAGGCAGAATAGCAGGAAACAGATTTCCAGAGGTACGTTGGAATCGCCTTTAAAGCACAGGAAGAGGGGCACAACTTCGACAATGATGCACTTGGCCAAAAAGGGCGTATGCGTTTTCTCCTGAATATATTCAGGAGAAAACGCATACGCCCTTTTTGGCCAAGCAAGCAAGCGGGCAATGCAAATCTGCACTACAAAGAAGTATCACTTCCCACCGGTCAAAAGGGACATCCACAAAATGTGTAAAAACCAGAAAGGCAAGACAGGCCCTGGAGAACAGGGAGCCTTGTTATGCTGATGGGCGGGATGTAAATTGCCAACTGCCTCTCTGGAGGAGTGCATTGTGTTCCCTAAAACAAGTAAACAACAGAGCTACAGAGCCAAGGGCACTTCCAGTCTAGGGAATATACCTTGGGAAAACTGAAAATCAAAAAGACACAGCCACCCCAAAATTTAGGGCTGCACTGCTTACAAGGACCTCAACTTGGGTACACCTTAAATATCCCAGGAAATATAAAAATGGTTTAAAAAATTGTGGTACTTACGTACGACGGAATATCCCTCAGCCATGAAATCAATGTCATAAGACCAGTAGCAGCAAAATGGGTGGATTCAGGTACGATGATTCTAAGTGAAATAAGTCACAGAGAAAAAGAAACTTATCATAAGATATCACTTATGAAGATCCTGTAAACATGGCTACACTTGAACTGAGTTAGGAAAGAGAACAGTGTCTCACATTTAGAAAACACTCTTATGCCTGCTTAAGGGGGAAGGAGAGGTGGGGTGATGCATAAAACCAGAGTTTGATATAAGCACAGGTACCGTTCCAAAAACCAACTATGGAATAGACAAGACCTACACCTTCCTCAGTGAAAGGGACTCAAAACCCCATATTTCCCGCAGAGGAATATATCTGACTAGTAAGAATCTTAAAACCTATGTATTGATATGTCTCCGTAAGGGAATCAAGTGTGTCTAGACTGGGATAAATATGGCAGCGAGAATCAGCTCAAACCCACTATAAAAAGGAATTTCAAAAATAAAACAAAAAAACTGGGAAATTCTTTACAATTCCTTCAGGGTCTCTGATGAAACCTGAAATGACCCTATCTACAATGACAGCTGGATGTGGCATAAGGCTGGACACTTGGGACTGAGAGGATTGGTGAGATTGGGTGAGCAAATGCAGACCCTTTAAAGCAATAATGCATGGCACACATTCCATGGGTCCCAACTCTCCAGGTTGAAGGGAATATTACTACAGATATAACATGTACGGGAATCCTAGAGAACGGACACACTGTGAATACGAAAGGTTTCTAAAACTCAACGAATAGTCCCTCTCCTGGTGCTCCGGTTTGACTTTCCATCTGCTTTATTATCAACCTCCCAACTTGGAGAGACAGCCCCTTTAACCTCCTGGTTCGCACAGGTTGCCAATTTGGCAGAGGATGAAAGGGAAGAGGGAGAACCAATGAGAGAGTAGCTGTTAGGCATTTGGACGGGCACATATCACTGTAATTTCCCGGCAGGAAGAAGAATTAACCAAAGTCTCAGCCACCCACCGGGAATCAGTATAGATCCTGAACCAAAATTTTGGACTTGCGGTCAGCTCACCAAAAACGAGTTGAAAAATGGAGCTCAGGGGCACAGCAATTCACAAACTGGCCGAGTAATAAAGGACAACTATCGTCCAAAAATCTGTTGAGGGAAGGCAACGAGGCGGACTTGAAAGCGAGGCAGAATAGCAGGAAACAGATTTCCAGAGGTACGTTGGAATCGCCTTTAAAGCACAGGAAGAGGGGCACAACTTCGACAATGATGCACTTGGCCAAAAAGGGCGTATGCGTTTTCTCCTGAATATATTCAGGAGAAAACGCATACGCCCTTTTTGGCCAAGCAAGCAAGCGGGCAATGCAAATCTGCACTACAAAGAAGTATCACTTCCCACCGGTCAAAAGGGACATCCACAAAATGTGTAAAAACCAGAAAGGCAAGACAGGCCCTGGAGAACAGGGAGCCTTGTTATGCTGATGGGCGGGATGTAAATTGCCAACTGCCTCTCTGGAGGAGTGCATTGTGTTCCCTAAAACAAGTAAACAACAGAGCTACAGAGCCAAGGGCACTTCCAGTCTAGGGAATATACCTTGGGAAAACTGAAAATCAAAAAGACACAGCCACCCCAAAATTTAGGGCTGCACTGCTTACAAGGACCTCAACTTGGGTACACCTTAAATATCCCAGGAAATATAAAAATGGTTCAAAAAATTGTGGTACTTACGTACGATGGAATATCCCTCAGCCATGAAATCAATGTCATAAGACCAGTAGCAGCAAAATGGGTGGATTCAGGTACGATGATTCTAAGTGAAATAAGTCACAGAGAAAAAGAAACTTATCATAAGATATCACTTATGAAGATCCTGTAAACATGGCTACACTTGAACTGAGTTAGGAAAGAGAACAGTGTCTCACATTTAGAAAACACTCTTATGCCTGCTTAAGGGGGAAGGAGAGGTGGGGTGATGCATAAAACCAGAGTTTGATATAAGCACAGGTACCATTCCAAAAACCAACTATGGAATAGACAAGACCTACACCTTCCTCAGTGAAAGGGACTCAAAACCCCATATTTCCCGCAGAGGAATATATCTGACTAGTAAGAATCTTAAAACCTATGTATTGATATGTCTCCGTAAGGGAATCAAGTGTGTCTAGACTGGGATAAATATGGCAGCGAGAATCAGCTCAAACCCACTATAAAAAGGAATTTCAAAAATAAAACAAAAAAACTGGGAAATTCTTTACAATTCCTTCAGGGTCTCTGATGAAACCTGAAATGACCCTATCTACAATGACAGCTGGATGTGGCATAAGGCTGGACACTTGGGACTGAGAGGATTGGTGAGATTGGGTGAGCAAATGCAGACCCTTTAAAGCAATAATGCATGGCACACATTCCATGGGTCCCAACTCTCCAGGTTGAAGGGAATATTACTACAGATATAACATGTACGGGAATCCTAGAGAATGGACACACTGTGAATACGAAAGGTTTCTAAAACTCAACGAATAGTCCCTCTCCTGGTGCTCCGGTTTGACTTTCCATCTGCTTTATTATCAACCTCCCAACTTGGAGAGACAGCCCCTTTAACCTCCTGGTTCGCACAGGTTGCCAATTTGGCAGAGGATGAAAGGGAAGAGGGAGAACCAATGAGAGAGTAGCTGTTAGGCATTTGGACGGGCACATATCACTGTAATTTCCCGGCAGGAAGAAGAATTAACCAAAGTCTCAGCCACCCACCGGGAATCAGTATAGATCCTGAACCAAAATTTTGGACTTGCGGTCAGCTCACCAAAAACGAGTTGAAAAATGGAGCTCAGGGGCACAGCAATTCACAAACTGGCCGAGTAATAAAGGACAACTATCGTCCAAAAATCTGTTGAGGGAAGGCAACGAGGCGGACTTGAAAGCGAGGCAGAATAGCAGGAAACAGATTTCCAGAGGTACGTTGGAATCGCCTTTAAAGCACAGGAAGAGGGGCACAACTTCGACAATGATGCACTTGGCCAAAAAGGGCGTATGCGTTTTCTCCTGAATATATTCAGGAGAAAACGCATACGCCCTTTTTGGCCAAGCAAGCAAGCGGGCAATGCAAATCTGCACTACAAAGAAGTATCACTTCCCACCGGTCAAAAGGGACATCCACAAAATGTGTAAAAACCAGAAAGGCAAGACAGGCCCTGGAGAACAGGGAGCCTTGTTATGCTGATGGGCGGGATGTAAATTGCCAACTGCCTCTCTGGAGGAGTGCATTGTGTTCCCTAAAACAAGTAAAGAACAGAGCTACAGAGCCAAGGGCACTTCCAGTCTAGGGAATATACCTTGGGAAAACTGAAAATCAAAAAGACACAGCCACCCCAAAATTTAGGGCTGCACTGCTTACAAGGACCTCAACTTGGGTACACCTTAAATATCCCAGGAAATATAAAAATGGTTCAAAAAATTGTGGTACTTACGTACGATGGAATATCCCTCAGCCATGAAATCAATGTCATAAGACCAGTAGCAGCAAAATGGGTGGATTTAGGTACGATGATTCTAAGTGAAATAAGTCACACAGAAAAAGAAACTTATCATAAGATATCACTTATGAAGATCCTGTAAACATGGCTACACTTGAACTGAGTTAGGAAAGAGAACAGTGTCTCACATTTAGAAAACACTCTTATGCCTGCTTAAGGGGGAAGGAGAGGTGGGGTGATGCATAAAACCAGAGTTTGATATAAGCACAGGTACCGTTCCAAAAACCAACTATGGAATAGACAAGACCTACACCTTCCTCAGTGAAAGGGACTCAAAACCCCATATTTCCCGCAGAGGAATATATCTGACTAGTAAGAATCTTAAAACCTATGTATTGATATGTCTCCGTAAGGGAATCAAGTGTGTCTAGACTGGGATAAATATGGCAGCGAGAATCAGCTCAAACCCACTATAAAAAGGAATTTCAAAAATAAAACAAAAAAACTGGGAAATTCTTTACAATTCCTTCAGGGTCTCTGATGAAACCTGAAATGACCCTATCTACAATGACAGCTGGATGTGGCATAAGGCTGGACACTTGGGACTGAGAGGATTGGTGAGATTGGGTGAGCAAATGCAGACCCTTTAAAGCAATAATGCATGGCACACATTCCATGGGTCCCAACTCTCCAGGTTGAAGGGAATATTACTACAGATATAACATGTACGGGAATCCTAGAGAACGGACACACTGTGAATACGAAAGGTTTCTAAAACTCAACGAATAGTCCCTCTCCTGGTGCTCCAGTTTGACTTTCCATCTGCTTTATTATCAACCTCCCAACTTGGAGAGACAGCCCCTTTAACCTCCTGGTTCGCACAGGTTGCCAATTTGGCAGAGGATGAAAGGGAAGAGGGAGAACCAATGAGAGAGTAGCTGTTAGGCATTTGGACGGGCACATATCACTGTAATTTCCCGGCAGGAAGAAGAATTAACTAAAGTCTCAGCCACCCACCGGGAATCAGTATAGATCCTGAACCAAAATTTTAGACTTGCGGTCAGCTCACCAAAAACGAGTTGAAAAATGGAGCTCAGGGGCACAGCAATTCACAAACTGGCCGAGTAATAAAGGACAACTATCGTCCAAAAATCTGTTGAGGGAAGGCAACGAGGCGGACTTGAAAGCGAGGCAGAATAGCAGGAAACAGATTTCCAGAGGTACGTTGGAATCGCCTTTAAAGCACAGGAAGAGGGGCACAACTTCGACAATGATGCACTTGGCCCAAAAGGGCGTATGCGTTTTCTCCTGAATATATTCAGGAGAAAACGCATACGCCCTTTTTGGCCAAGCAAGCAAGCGGGCAATGCAAATCTGCACTACAAAGAAGTATCACTTCCCACCGGTCAAAAGGGACATCCACAAAATGTGTAAAAACCAGAAAGGCAAGACAGGCCCTGGAGAACAGGGAGCCTTGTTATGCTGATGGGCGGGATGTAAATTGCCAACTGCCTCTCTGGAGGAGTGCATTGTGTTCCCTAAAACAAGTAAAGAACAGAGCTACAGAGCCAAGGGCACTTCCAGTCTAGGGAATATACCTTGGGAAAACTGAAAATCAAAAAGACACAGCCACCCCAAAATTTAGGGCTGCACTGCTTACAAGGACCTCAACTTGGGTACACCTTAAATATCCCAGGAAATATAAAAATGGTTCAAAAAATTGTGGTACTTACGTACGATGGAATATCCCTCAGCCATGAAATCAATGTCATAAGACCAGTAGCAGCAAAATGGGTGGATTCAGGTACGATGATTCTAAGTGAAATAAGTCACAGAGAAAAAGAAACTTATCATAAGATATCACTTATGAAGATCCTGTAAACATGGCTACACTTGAACTGAGTTAGGAAAGAGAACAGTGTCTCACATTTAGAAAACACTCTTATGCCTGCTTAAGGGGGAAGGAGAGGTGGGGTGATGCATAAAACCAGAGTTTGATATAAGCACAGGTACCGTTCCAAAAACCAACTATGGAATAGACAAGACCTACACCTTCCTCAGTGAAAGGGACTCAAAACCCCATATTTCCCGCAGAGGAATATATCTGACTAGTAAGAATCTTAAAACCTATGTATTGATATGTCTCCGTAAGGGAATCAAGTGTGTCTAGACTGGGATAAATATGGCAGCGAGAATCAGCTCAAACCCACTATAAAAAGGAATTTCAAAAATAAAACAAAAAAACTGGGAAATTATTTACAATTCCTTCAGGGTCTCTGATGAAACCTGAAATGACCCTATCTACAATGACAGCTGGATGTGGCATAAGGCTGGACACTTGGGACTGAGAGGATTGGTGAGATTGGGTGAGCAAATGCAGACCCTTTAAAGCAATAATGCATGGCACACATTCCATGGGTCCCAACTCTCCAGGTTGAAGGGAATATTACTACAGATATAACATGTACGGGAATCCTAGAGAACGGACACACTGTGAATACGAAAGGTTTCTAAAACTCAACGAATAGTCCCTCTCCTGGTGCTCCGGTTTGACTTTCCATCTGCTTTATTATCAACCTCCCAACTTGGAGAGACAGCCCCTTTAACCTCCTGGTTCGCACAGGTTGCCAATTTGGCAGAGGATGAAAGGGAAGAGGGAGAACCAATGAGAGAGTAGCTGTTAGGCATTTGGACGGGCACATATCACTGTAATTTCCCGGCAGGAAGAAGAATTAACCAAAGTCTCAGCCACCCACCGGGAATCAGTATAGATCCTGAACCAAAATTTTGGACTTGCGGTCAGCTCACCAAAAACGAGTTGAAAAATGGAGCTCAGGGGCACAGCAATTCACAAACTGGCCGAGTAATAAAGGACAACTATCGTCCAAAAATCTGTTGAGGGAAGGCAACGAGGCGGACTTGAAAGCGAGGCAGAATAGCAGGAAACAGATTTCCAGAGGTACGTTGGAATCGCCTTTAAAGCACAGGAAGAGGGGCACAACTTCGACAGTGATGCACTTGGCCAAAAAGGGCGTATGCGTTTTCTCCTGAATATATTCAGGAGAAAACGCATACGCCCTTTTTGGCCAAGCAAGCAAGCGGGCAATGCAAATCTGCACTACAAAGAAGTATCACTTCCCACCGGTCAAAAGGGACATCCACAAAATGTGTAAAAACCAGAAAGGCAAGACAGGCCCTGGAGAACAGGGAGCCTTGTTATGCTGATGGGCGGGATGTAAATTGCCAACTGCCTCTCTGGAGGAGTGCATTGTGTTCCCTAAAACAAGTAAACAACAGAGCTACAGAGCCAAGGGCACTTCCAGTCTAGGGAATATACCTTGGGAAAACTGAAAATCAAAAAGACACAGCCACCCCAAAATTTAGGGCTGCACTGCTTACAAGGACCTCAACTTGGGTACACCTTAAATATCCCAGGAAATATAAAAATGGTTCAAAAAATTGTGGTACTTACGTACGATGGAATATCCCTCAGCCATGAAATCAATGTCATAAGACCAGTAGCAGCAAAATGGGTGGATTCAGGTACGATGATTCTAAGTGAAATAAGTCACAGAGAAAAAGAAACTTATCATAAGATATCACTTATGAAGATCCTGTAAACATGGCTACACTTGAACTGAGTTAGGAAAGAGAACAGTGTCTCACATTTAGAAAACACTCTTATGCCTGCTTAAGGGGGAAGGAGAGGTGGGGTGATGCATAAAACCAGAGTTTGATATAAGCACAGGTACCGTTCCAAAAACCAACTATGGAATAGACAAGACCTACACCTTCCTCAGTGAAAGGGACTCAAAACCCCATATTTCCCGCAGAGGAATATATCTGACTAGTAAGAATCTTAAAACCTATGTATTGATATGTCTCCGTAAGGGAATCAAGTGTGTCTAGACTGGGATAAATATGGCAGCGAGAATCAGCTCAAACCCACTATAAAAAGGAATTTCAAAAATAAAACAAAAAAACTGGGAAATTCTTTACAATTCCTTCAGGGTCTCTGATGAAACCTGAAATGACCCTATCTACAATGACAGCTGGATGTGGCATAAGGCTGGACACTTGGGACTGAGAGGATTGGTGAGATTGGGTGAGCAAATGCAGACCCTTTAAAGCAATAATGCATGGCACACATTCCATGGGTCCCAACTCTCCAGGTTGAAGGGAATATTACTACAGATATAACATGTACGGGAATCCTAGAGAACGGACACACTGTGAATACGAAAGGTTTCTAAAACTCAACGAATAGTCCCTCTCCTGGTGCTCCGGTTTGACTTTCCATCTGCTTTATTATCAACCTCCCAACTTGGAGAGACAGCCCCTTTAACCTCCTGGTTCGCACAGGTTGCCAATTTGGCAGAGGATGAAAGGGAAGAGGGAGAACCAATGAGAGAGTAGCTGTTAGGCATTTGGACGGGCACATATCACTGTAATTTCCCGGCAGGAAGAAGAATTAACCAAAGTCTCAGCCACCCACCGGGAATCAGTATAGATCCTGAACCAAAATTTTGGACTTGCGGTCAGCTCACCAAAAACGAGTTGAAAAATGGAGCTCAGGGGCACAGCAATTCACAAACTGGCCGAGTAATAAAGGACAACTATCGTCCAAAAATCTGTTGAGGGAAGGCAATGAGGCGGACTTGAAAGCGAGGCAGAATAGCAGGAAACAGATTTCCAGAGGTACGTTGGAATCGCCTTTAAAGCACAGGAAGAGGGGCACAACTTCGACAATGATGCACTTGGCCAAAAAGGGCGTATGCGTTTTCTCCTGAATATATTCAGGAGAAAACGCATACGCCCTTTTTGGCCAAGCAAGCAAGCGGGCAATGCAAATCTGCACTACAAAGAAGTATCACTTCCCACCGGTCAAAAGGGACATCCACAAAATGTGTAAAAACCAGAAAGGCAAGACAGGCCCTGGAGAACAGGGAGCCTTGTTATGCTGATGGGCGGGATGTAAATTGCCAACTGCCTCTCTGGAGGAGTGCATTGTGTTCCCTAAAACAAGTAAACAACAGAGCTACAGAGCCAAGGGCACTTCCAGTCTAGGGAATATACCTTGGGAAAACTGAAAATCAAAAAGACACAGCCACCCCAAAATTTAGGGCTGCACTGCTTACAAGGACCTCAACTTGGGTACACCTTAAATATCCCAGGAAATATAAAAATGGTTCAAAAAATTGTGGTACTTACGTACGATGGAATATCCCTCAGCCATGAAATCAATGTCATAAGACCAGTAGCAGCAAAATGGGTGGATTCAGGTACGATGATTCTAAGTGAAATAAGTCACAGAGAAAAAGAAACTTATCATAAGATATCACTTATGAAGATCCTGTAAACATGGCTACACTTGAACTGAGTTAGGAAAGAGAACAGTGTCTCACATTTAGAAAACACTCTTATGCCTGCTTAAGGGGGAAGGAGAGGTGGGGTGATGCATAAAACCAGAGTTTGATATAAGCACAGGTACCGTTCCAAAAACCAACTATGGAATAGACAAGACCTACACCTTCCTCAGTGAAAGGGACTCAAAACCCCATATTTCCCGCAGAGGAATATATCTGACTAGTAAGAATCTTAAAACCTATGTATTGATATGTCTCCGTAAGGGAATCAAGTGTGTCTAGACTGGGATAAATATGGCAGCGAGAATCAGCTCAAACCCACTATAAAAAGGAATTTCAAAAATAAAACAAAAAAACTGGGAAATTCTTTACAATTCCTTCAGGGTCTCTGATGAAACCTGAAATGACCCTATCTACAATGACAGCTGGATGTGGCATAAGGCTGGACACTTGGGACTGAGAGGATTGGTGAGATTGGGTGAGCAAATGCAGACCCTTTAAAGCAATAATGCATGGCACACATTCCATGGGTCCCAACTCTCCAGGTTGAAGGGAATATTACTACAGATATAACATGTACGGGAATCCTAGAGAACGGACACACTGTGAATACGAAAGGTTTCTAAAACTCAACGAATAGTCCCTCTCCTGGTGCTCCGGTTTGACTTTCCATCTGCTTTATTATCAACCTCCCAACTTGGAGAGACAGCCCCTTTAACCTCCTGGTTCGCACAGGTTGCCAATTTGGCAGAGGATGAAAGGGAAGAGGGAGAACCAATGAGAGAGTAGCTGTTAGGCATTTGGACGGGCACATATCACTGTAATTTCCCGGCAGGAAGAAGAATTAACCAAAGTCTCAGCCACCCACCGGGAATCAGTATAGATCCTGAACCAAAATTTTGGACTTGCGGTCAGCTCACCAAAAACGAGTTGAAAAATGGAGCTCAGGGGCACAGCAATTCACAAACTGGCCGAGTAATAAAGGACAACTATCGTCCAAAAATCTGTTGAGGGAAGGCAATGAGGCGGACTTGAAAGCGAGGCAGAATAGCAGGAAACAGATTTCCAGAGGTACGTTGGAATCGCCTTTAAAGCACAGGAAGAGGGGCACAACTTCGACAATGATGCACTTGGCCAAAAAGGGCGTATGCGTTTTCTCCTGAATATATTCAGGAGAAAACGCATACGCCCTTTTTGGCCAAGCAAGCAAGCGGGCAATGCAAATCTGCACTACAAAGAAGTATCACTTCCCACCGGTCAAAAGGGACATCCACAAAATGTGTAAAAACCAGAAAGGCAAGACAGGCCCTGGAGAACAGGGAGCCTTGTTATGCTGATGGGCGGGATGTAAATTGCCAACTGCCTCTCTGGAGGAGTGCATTGTGTTCCCTAAAACAAGTAAACAACAGAGCTACAGAGCCAAGGGCACTTCCAGTCTAGGGAATATACCTTGGGAAAACTGAAAATCAAAAAGACACAGCCACCCCAAAATTTAGGGCTGCACTGCTTACAAGGACCTCAACTTGGGTACACCTTAAATATCCCAGGAAATATAAAAATGGTTCAAAAAATTGTGGTACTTACGTACGATGGAATATCCCTCAGCCATGAAATCAATGTCATAAGACCAGTAGCAGCAAAATGGGTGGATTCAGGTACGATGATTCTAAGTGAAATAAGTCACACAGAAAAAGAAACTTATCATAAGATATCACTTATGAAGATCCTGTAAACATGGCTACACTTGAACTGAGTTAGGAAAGAGAACAGTGTCTCACATTTAGAAAACACTCTTATGCCTGCTTAAGGGGGAAGGAGAGGTGGGGTGATGCATAAAACCAGAGTTTGATATAAGCACAGGTACCGTTCCAAAAACCAACTATGGAATAGACAAGACCTACACCTTCCTCAGTGAAAGGGACTCAAAACCCCATATTTCCCGCAGAGGAATATATCTGACTAGTAAGAATCTTAAAACCTATGTATTGATATGTCTCCGTAAGGGAATCAAGTGTGTCTAGACTGGGATAAATATGGCAGCGAGAATCAGCTCAAACCCACTATAAAAAGGAATTTCAAAAATAAAACAAAAAAACTGGGAAATTCTTTACAATTCCTTCAGGGTCTCTGATGAAACCTGAAATGACCCTATCTACAATGACAGCTGGATGTGGCATAAGGCTGGACACTTGGGACTGAGAGGATTGGTGAGATTGGGTGAGCAAATGCAGACCCTTTAAAGCAATAATGCATGGCACACATTCCATGGGTCCCAACTCTCCAGGTTGAAGGGAATATTACTACAGATATAACATGTACGGGAATCCTAGAGAACGGACACACTGTGAATACGAAAGGTTTCTAAAACTCAACGAATAGTCCCTCTCCTGGTTCTCCGGCTTGACTTTCCACCTGCTTTACTAGCAACCTCCCAACTTGGAGAGACTGCCCCTTTAACCTCCTGGTTCACACAGGTTGCCAATTTGGCAGAGGATGAAAGGGAAGAGGGAGAACCAATGAGAGAGTAGCTGTTAGGCATTTGGACGGGCACATATCACTGTAATTTCCCAGCAGGAAGAAGAATTAACGAAAGTCTCAGCCACCCACCGGGAATCAGTATAGATCCTGAACCAAAATTTTGGACTTGCGGTCAGCTCACCAAAAACGAGTTGAAAAATGGAGCTCAGGGGCACAGCAATTCACAAACTGGCCGAGTAATAAAGGACAACTATCGTCCAAAAATCTGTTGAGGGAAGGCAACGAGGCGGACTTGAAAGCGAGGCAGAATAGCAGGAAACAGATTTCAAGAGGTACGTTGGAATCGCCTTTAAAGCACAGGAAGAGGGGCACAACTTCGACAATGATGCACTTGGCCAAAAAGGGTGTATTCGTTTTCTCCTGAATATATTCAGGAGAAAACGCATACGCCCTTTTTGGCCAAGCAAGCAAGCGGGCAATGCAAATCTGCACTACAAAGAAGTATCACTTCCCACCGGTCAAAAGGGACATCCACAAAATGTGTAAAAACCAGAAAGGCAAGACAGGCCCTGGAGAACAGGGAGCCTTGTTATGCTGATGGGCGGGATGTAAATTGCCAACTGCCTCTCTGGAGGAGTGCATTGTGTTCCCTAAAACAAGTAAACAACAGAGCTACAGAGCCAAGGGCACTTCCAGTCTAGGGAATATACCTTGGGAAAACTGAAAATCAAAAAGACACAGCCACCCCAAAATTTAGGGCTGCACTGCTTACAAGGACCTCAACTTGGGTACACCTTAAATATCCCAGGAAATATAAAAATGGTTCAAAAAATTGTGGTACTTACGTACGATGGAATATCCCTCAGCCATGAAATCAATGTCATAAGACCAGTAGCAGCAAAATGGGTGGATTCAGGTACGATGATTCTAAGTGAAATAAGTCACACAGAAAAAGAAACTTATCATAAGATATCACTTATGAAGATCCTGTAAACATGGCTACACTTGAACTGAGTTAGGAAAGAGAACAGTGTCTCACATTTAGAAAACACTCTTATGCCTGCTTAAGGGGGAAGGAGAGGTGGGATGATGCATAAAACCAGAGCTTGATATAAGCACAGGTACCGTTCCAAAAACCAACTATGGAATAGACAAGACCTACACCTTCCTCAGTGAAAGGGACTCAAAACCCCATATTTCCCGCAGAGGAATATATCTGACTAGTAAGAATCTTAAAACCTATGTATTGATATGTCTCCGTAAGGGAATCAAGTGTGTCTAGACTGGGATAAATATGGCAGCGAGAATCAGCTCAAACCCACTATACAAAGGAATTTCAATAATAAAACAAAAAAACTGGGAAATTCTTTACAATTCCTTCAGGGTCTCTGATGAAACCTGAAATGACCCTATCTACAATGACAGCTGGATGTGGCATAAGGCTGGACACTTGGGACTGAGAGGATTGGTGAGATTGGGTGAGCAAATGCAGACCCTTTAAAGAAATAATGCATGGCACATTTTCCATGGGTCCCAACTCTCCAGGTTGAAGGGAATATTACTACAGATATAACATGTACGGGAATCCTAGAGAACGGACACACTGTGAATACGAAAGGTTTCTAAAACTCAACGAATAGTCCCTCTCCTGGTGCTCCAGTTTGACTTTCCATCTGCTTTATTATCAACCTCCCAACTTGGAGAGACAGCCCCTTTAACCTCCTGGTTTGCACAGGTTGCCAATTTGGCAGAGGATGAAAGGGAAGAGGGAGAACCAATGAGAGAGTAGCTGTTAGGCATTTGGACGGGCACATATCACTGTAATTTCCCGGCAGGAAGAAGAATTAACCAAAGTCTCAGCCACCCACCGGGAATCAGTATAGATCCTGAACCAAAATTTTGGACTTGCGGTCAGCTCACCAAAAACGAGTTGAAAAATGGAGCTCAGGGGCACAGCAATTCACAAACTGGCCGAGTAATAAAGGACAACTATCGTCCAAAAATCTGTTGAGGGAAGGCAACGAGGCGGACTTGAAAGCGAGGCAGAATAGCAGGAAACAGATTTCAAGAGGTACGTTGGAATCGCCTTTAAAGCACAGGAAGAGGGGCACAACTTCGACAATGATGCACTTGGCCAAAAAGGGCGTATGCGTTTTCTCCTGAATATATTCAGGAGAAAATGCATACGCCCTTTTTGGCCAAGCAAGCAAGCGGGCAATGCAAATCTGCAATACAAAGAACTATCACTTCCCACCGGTCAAAAGGGACATCCACAAAATGTGTAAAAACCAGAAAGGCAAGACAGGCCCTGGAGAACAGGGAGCCTTGTTATGCTGATGGGCGGGATGTAAATTGCCAACTGCCTCTCTGGAGGAGTGCATTGTGTTCCCTAAAACAAGTAAACAACAGAGCTACAGAGCCAAGGGCACTTCCAGTCTAGGGAATATACCTTGGGAAAACTGAAAATCAAAAAGACACAGCCACCCCAAAATTTAGGGCTGCACTGCTTACAAGGACCTCAACTTGGGTACACCTTAAATATCCCAGGAAATATAAAAATGGTTCAAAAAATTGTGGTACTTACGTACGATGGAATATCCCTCAGCCATGAAATCAATGTCATAAGACCAGTAGCAGCAAAATGGGTGGATTCAGGTACGATGATTCTAAGTGAAATAAGTCACACAGAAAAAGAAACTTATCATAAGATATCACTTATGAAGATCCTGTAAACATGGCTACACTTGAACTGAGTTAGGAAAGAGAACAGTGTCTCACATTTAGAAAACACTCTTATGCCTGCTTAAGGGGGAAGGAGAGGTGGGGTGATGCATAAAACCAGAGTTTGATATAAGCACAGGTACCATTCCAAAAACCAACTATGGAATAGACAAGACCTACACCTTCCTCAGTGAAAGGGACTCAAAACCCCATATTTCCCGCAGAGGAATATATCTGACTAGTAAGAATCTTAAAACCTATGTATTGATATGTCTCCGTAAGGGAATCAAGTGTGTCTAGACTGGGATAAATATGGCAGCGAGAATCAGCTCAAACCCACTATAAAAAGGAATTTCAAAAATAAAACAAAAAAACTGGGAAATTCTTTACAATTCCTTCAGGGTCTCTGATGAAACCTGAAATGACCCTATCTACAATGACAGCTGGATGTGGCATAAGGCTGGACACTTGGGACTGAGAGGATTGGTGAGATTGGGTGAGCAAATGCAGACCCTTTAAAGCAATAATGCATGGCACACATTCCATGGGTCCCAACTCTCCAGGTTGAAGGGAATATTACTACAGATATAACATGTACGGGAATCCTAGAGAACGGACACACTGTGAATACGAAAGGTTTCTAAAACTCAACGAATAGTCCCTCTCCTGGTGCTCCGGTTTGACTTTCCATCTGCTTTATTATCAACCTCCCAACTTGGAGAGACAGCCCCTTTAACCTCCTGGTTCGCACAGGTTGCCAATTTGGCAGAGGATGAAAGGGAAGAGGGAGAACCAATGAGAGAGTAGCTGTTAGGCATTTGGACGGGCACATATCACTGTAATTTCCCGGCAGGAAGAAGAATTAACCAAAGTCTCAGCCACCCACCGGGAATCAGTATAGATCCTGAACCAAAATTTTGGACTTGCGGTCAGCTCACCAAAAACGAGTTGAAAAATGGGCTCAGGGGCACAGCAATTCACAAACTGGCCGAGTAATAAAGGACAACTATCGTCCAAAAATCTGTTGAGGGAAGGCAACGAGGCGGACTTGAAAGCGAGGCAGAATAGCAGGAAACAGATTTCCAGAGGTACGTTGGAATCGCCTTTAAAGCACAGGAAGAGGGGCACAACTTCGACAATGATGCACTTGGCCAAAAAGGGCGTATGCGTTTTCTCCTGAATATATTCAGGAGAAAACGCATACGCCCTTTTTGGCCAAGCAAGCAAGCGGGCAATGCAAATCTGCACTACAAAGAAGTATCACTTCCCACCGGTCAAAAGGGACATCCACAAAATGTGTAAAAACCAGAAAGGCAAGACAGGCCCTGGAGAACAGGGAGCCCTGTTATGCTGATGGGCGGGATGTAAATTGCCAACTGCCTCTCTGGAGGAGTGCATTGTGTTCCCTAAAACAAGTAAACAACAGAGCTACAGAGCCAAGGGCACTTCCAGTCTAGGGAATATACCTTGGGAAAACTGAAAATCAAAAAGACACAGCCACCCCAAAATTTAGGGCTGCACTGCTTACAAGGACCTCAACTTGGGTACACCTTAAATATCCCAGGAAATATAAAAATGGTTCAAAAAATTGTGGTACTTACGTACGATGGAATATCCCTCAGCCATGAAATCAATGTCATAAGACCAGTAGCAGCAAAATGGGTGGATTCAGGTACGATGATTCTAAGTGAAATAAGTCACAGAGAAAAAGAAACTTATCATAAGATATCACTTATGAAGATCCTGTAAACATGGCTACACTTGAACTGAGTTAGGAAAGAGAACAGTGTCTCACATTTAGAAAACACTCTTATGCCTGCTTAAGGGGGAAGGAGAGGTGGGGTGATGCATAAAACCAGAGTTTGATATAAGCACAGGTACCATTCCAAAAACCAACTATGGAATAGACAAGACCTACACCTTCCTCAGTGAAAGGGACTCAAAACCCCATATTTCCTGCAGAGGAATATATCTGACTAGTAAGAATCTTAAAACCTATGTATTGATATGTCTCCGTAAGGGAATCAAGTGTGTCTAGACTGGGATAAATATGGCAGCGAGAATCAGCTCAAACCCACTATAAAAAGGAATTTCAAAAATAAAACAAAAAAACTGGGAAATTCTTTACAATTCCTTCAGGGTCTCTGATGAAACCTGAAATGACCCTATCTACAATGACAGCTGGATGTGGCATAAGGCTGGACACTTGGGACTGAGAGGATTGGTGAGATTGGGTGAGCAAATGCAGACCCTTTAAAGCAATAATGCATGGCACACATTCCATGGGTCCCAACTCTCCAGGTTGAAGGGAATATTACTACAGATATAACATGTACGGGAATCCTAGAGAACGGACACACTGTGAATACGAAAGGTTTCTAAAACTCAACGAATAGTCCCTCTCCTGGTGCTCCGGTTTGACTTTCCATCTGCTTTATTATCAACCTCCCAACTTGGAGAGACAGCCCCTTTAACCTCCTGGGTCGCACAGGTTGCCAATTTGGCAGAGGATGAAAGGGAAGAGGGAGAACCAATGAGAGAGTAGCTGTTAGGCATTTGGACGGGCACATATCACTGTAATTTCCCGGCAGGAAGAAGAATTAACCAAAGTCTCAGCCACCCACCGGGAATCAGTATAGATCCTGAACCAAAATTTTGGACTTGCGGTCAGCTCACCAAAAACGAGTTGAAAAATGGAGCTCAGGGGCACAGCAATTCACAAACTGGCCGAGTAATAAAGGACAACTATCGTCCAAAAATCTGTTGAGGGAAGGCAACGAGGCGGACTTGAAAGCGAGGCAGAATAGCAGGAAACAGATTTCCAGAGGTACGTTGGAATCGCCTTTAAAGCACAGGAAGAGGGGCACAACTTCGACAATGATGCACTTGGCCAAAAAGGGCGTATGCGTTTTCTCCTGAATATATTCAGGAGAAAACGCATACGCCCTTTTTGGCCAAGCAAGCAAGCGGGCAATGCAAATCTGCACTACAAAGAAGTATCACTTCCCACCGGTCAAAAGGGACATCCACAAAATGTGTAAAAACCAGAAAGGCAAGACAGGCCCTGGAGAACAGGGAGCCTTGTTATGCTGATGGGCGGGATGTAAATTGCCAACTGCCTCTCTGGAGGAGTGCATTGTGTTCCCTAAAACAAGTAAACAACAGAGCTACAGAGCCAAGGGCACTTCCAGTCTAGGGAATATACCTTTGGAAAACTGAAAATCAAAAAGACACAGCCACCCCAAAATTTAGGGCTGCACTGCTTACAAGGACCTCAACTTGGGTACACCTTAAATATCCCAGGAAATATAAAAATGGTTCAAAAAATTGTGGTACTTACGTACGATGGAATATCCCTCAGCCATGAAATCAATGTCATAAGACCAGTAGCAGCAAAATGGGTGGATTCAGGTACGATGATTCTAAGTGAAATAAGTCACAGAGAAAAAGAAACTTATCATAAGATATCACTTATGAAGATCCTGTAAACATGGCTACACTTGAACTGAGTTAGGAAAGAGAACAGTGTCTCACATTTAGAAAACACTCTTATGCCTGCTTAAGGGGGAAGGAGAGGTGGGGTGATGCATAAAACCAGAGTTTGATATAAGCACAGGTACCGTTCCAAAAACCAACTATGGAATAGACAAGACCTACACCTTCCTCAGTGAAAGGGACTCAAAACCCCATATTTCCCGCAGAGGAATATATCTGACTAGTAAGAATCTTAAAACCTATGTATTGATATGTCTCCGTAAGGGAATCAAGTGTGTCTAGACTGGGATAAATATGGCAGCGAGAATCAGCTCAAACCCACTATAAAAAGGAATTTCAAAAATAAAACAAAAAAACTGGGAAATTCTTTACAATTCCTTCAGGGTCTCTGATGAAACCTGAAATGACCCTATCTACAATGACAGCTGGATGTGGCATAAGGCTGGACACTTGGGACTGAGAGGATTGGTGAGATTGGGTGAGCAAATGCAGACCCTTTAAAGCAATAATGCATGGCACACATTCCATGGGTCCCAACTCTCCAGGTTGAAGGGAATATTACTACAGATATAACATGTACGGGAATCCTAGAGAACGGACACACTGTGAATACGAAAGGTTTCTAAAACTCAACGAATAGTCCCTCTCCTGGTGCTCCGGTTTGACTTTCCATCTGCTTTATTATCAACCTCCCAACTTGGAGAGACAGCCCCTTTAACCTCCTGGTTCGCACAGGTTGCCAATTTGGCAGAGGATGAAAGGGAAGAGGGAGAACCAATGAGAGAGTAGCTATTAGGCATTTGGACGGGCACATATCACTGTAATTTCCCGGCAGGAAGAAGAATTAACCAAAGTCTCAGCCACCCACCGGGAATCAGTATAGATCCTGAACCAAAATTTTGGACTTGCGGTCAGCTCACCAAAAACGAGTTGAAAAATGGAGCTCAGGGGCACAGCAATTCACAAACTGGCCGAGTAATAAAGGACAACTATCGTCCAAAAATCTGTTGAGGGAAGGCAACGAGGCAGACTTGAAAGCGAGGCAGAATAGCAGGAAACAGATTTCCAGAGGTACGTTGGAATCGCCTTTAAAGCACAGGAAGAGGGGCACAACTTCGACAATGATGCACTTGGCCAAAAAGGGCGTATGCGTTTTCTCCTGAATATATTCAGGAGAAAACGCATACGCCCTTTTTGGCCAAGCAAGCAAGCGGGCAATGCAAATCTGCACTACAAAGAAGTATCACTTCCCACCGGTCAAAAGGGACATCCACAAAATGTGTAAAAACCAGAAAGGCAAGACAGGCCCTGGAGAACAGGGAGCCTTGTTATGCTGATGGGCGGGATGTAAATTGCCAACTGCCTCTCTGGAGGAGTGCATTGTGTTCCCTAAAACAAGTAAACAACAGAGCTACAGAGCCAAGGGCACTTCCAGTCTAGGGAATATACCTTGGG